>NC_079437.1:59853805-59986305 GCF_903798145.1 Danio aesculapii | reverse complement strand
GCTGTAGACTTTGCACAGCGGTATGACTTTTCCCATCATCAATACAAGATCTTGGCGCAAAAATAAATGCAAATGCGACAGAAGTAGTAGGTCATTCGGGTACTTATTGCCTACTGTTTTTCGAATACTATGAATTCGAACCTACTACTTGACTCGCATACAGTTTTTAATGTAATATGTAGTAGATAAGTAAGCACAGCCATTTTCTATCCCACTATCCCATGAGGTCACAATAAAACATTTTGGAATGGAAGTAATTGACAACATGGCAGATGTGTCTAAATTCCATGTATACTGCACTGTTAAAAATTGTCCCGCACGGTTGCTTGCAAGTTACTGTTAAATTAACAGCATCTAGCTGTTGCTCTGTATTTACTTAAATAGTATAACAGAAAGTGACTTCTCTGATTGGTGGATTTATCTTCAGGATTATGGGTAGTGTAGTTCTTTCCTGATCTTTCCTGATCTCACGAGGGAACATAACTATTTAACATTTTGTCAGTTTAGTGGCTAATTCATATGAATTCATATGAGATCAGTCGTAAGAAAATTACGATTTTTTAAAAGGAGGCGTGGCAC
This sequence comes from Danio aesculapii, assembly GCF_903798145.1. Classification (NCBI taxonomy): domain Eukaryota; kingdom Metazoa; phylum Chordata; class Actinopteri; order Cypriniformes; family Danionidae; genus Danio; species Danio aesculapii. The sequence goes on along the minus strand of NC_079437.1, from coordinate 59,985,726 downwards.
TAAAACCCGCCCCTTAACCCAATCATCATTGGGGGATGAGCAAATCGTACTAAATTGTACGAATAAGATTGTACAAACTTATACGAATTAGCCACTAATCAAAAAGTTACGAATTGGTGTGAGATAGCGTTGGAATGCTCAGCCTGATCTCATGAGGAAATGTAACTATTTTACGTTTTGTCAGTTTAGTGGCTAATTCATATGAGTTCAGTCGTAAGAAAATATACGATTTTTAAAAGGAGGCGTGGCACCCAACCCGCCGCTAAACCTGACCATCATTATGGATAAGCAAATCGCACTTGTACAAATGAGATCGTACAAACTCGTACGAATTTGCCACTAACTCAAAAATATACGAAGTGCCGTGAGATAGCGTTGGAATGCCCAGCCTGATCTCATGAGGAAACGTAACTGTTTTACGTTTTGTCACTTTAGTGGCTAATTTATATTAAATTCATATGAGTTCAGTCATTAGAAAGTATATGATTTTTAAAAGGAGGCGTGGCACTAAAACCTGCCCCTAAACCCAACCGTCATTGGGGGATAAGCAAAAACTAAATTGTACGAATGAGATCATACGAATTCATGTGTATTTAATAATTACTAAATCAAAAAAATTACGAATTGTCGTGAGATTGTATCGTTCTTTCCTATTTTGTTATGTTGACGTACTTCCAATTGAAACTAAACATTGAGTAGGGGGTGGGCTTTCTTTTTTTGCGCATCATTACCTTGTAGCAAACTAACGGTAAGAAGGGCGTGGTTAAGAATACTGTGGTTGAAGATTACTAAAGCAAACTTTTTTTTTCAGTGGATTAACTTGTGCTGATTGTTAAGAATCTAAAGAATAATGCCACTGTCCCACTAGAGTTTTAGCTTCTGTCGTAATTCTGTCGTATGGCGCTGCAAAAAGGGGCGGAATTAAACGATGATTAGACATTTAAAAAAGCGAGTGATTTGTCCATGTTTTAAATTTCTGTTCAGAGAGGTCATGTTTTAATCTTCGATTGGTCTCACGCAGTCACATGATGCAATTTCGTAGGTCAGACGTTACCAAGCTTGAACTTTGCAATGCAGCGAAACTGCCAAACTTGTAGCTTGAGCTTGCGTTTCCGGTCTTTGGCATTCGCGTGCGTATGAATGGAAGTCCATGGGAAGTCCAGTGTGACTGAAGCTGTGTGCTAGCAAAATAAACACTGTAAATTTTGATCACATGACCTTGAAAGTAAAGTTCGCACTGACTTTGACAGAATTGTTGCTTAATCTCAAGCAGTCTCTCTTATTATGTGTATGTTACTAGTGTTAAAAATTTATTATTTCTTGGAGGGAAAAAAATGTTTGCAATTTTTACTGGGAGTAAAGAAATCCAGTCACCTTTTCAATTCAATTCATCTTTATTTAGAAGGGCTTTTACTGTGTATATTGTCAAACATAAATTAATTTCTCCTCAAATGTTTACACTGCATTATGGGTGGCCAACATTTTTAATCTGTCTTTTATTGCCGCAAATAAGAAGAAGCACTTCCCTTTTCGTGATAGCCTATCTGGTTTTGAGCTATTATTAGGCAGTTCTACAATTACACCTTAAACATGCCATTGTCTTCCTCCCCGCGGGAAACCGCCTCGAAATAAACGAGTTTAACGCTCCATTGAGCCCACAGTCTGCGCTGAATGGAGACCCCTAATTATCCCTCTTCAGAGTAAATACCGGCCCTCAGATTCCCGGACAAACGGATTATTGTTTGCCGGTGTTTCTCTCAGCGGAGGCGGTGCAGCGTTGGCGGGAGAAATTACCATTCCTACTATGGAGAGGGACTTGTGCGGTAAGTTGAGTCATGAATATAAATATACAGTGGTGACGTGTTGGGGGAAAGTATTTTGATTACACAGGGTATAAAACGGGAAGATATTTGCGTCTAAAATCATATCACTCTTCAGAAAACCAATCAAGTTATGTAAAATAAATAACAAAGATGATTTCAACTTAGGCCTATTCACAAACATAAATGAAAAACAAGGTTTTTTCGCCTTGGAATTGGTGCTTTAAGACTATTATGTACTTTATTTACAATTTAATTTACTACATATAAAAGGGGGAAAATCATGTCAGAATAAAATAAGCCAAAATGTGAATAAAAAAACCTTTATTAATACTATATATATATATATATGATCTTAATTTTATCTTATTTGATTAATTTCTTGTTAATTTAAATATTATTCTAGGTTGTATTTAATATATATACATATATAAAATTCCGCTCTAATTTTGGAGCTAAACATGGCGAATACATTTATAATATTTTATATCATGAATATTAATCACGTGTCTCGCACGTTGCCTGACATTCCTTCCAATGGCGGACGCTTGTTTGTGAATATTAATAGGGCTTGATGACGTTTCTCTTCAACTGTCTAGTGGCGAAAGGCTTGCTTATGAATATTAAATATTATTTTGATTACACAGGATATAAAACAAGAAGATATTTGCATCTGCTTCTAAAATCATATCATTATCTTAAGCAAACCTGTCAAGAAAATGTAATAAAGTAAAACAAACAAATAACAATGAGGATTTCGACTTAGGCCTGTTCACAAACAAGCTCTGAATTGGGACTTCAAGACTATTATGTACTTTAATTACAACTTAATTGATTAAAAATAAATGCACTACATATGAAAAGAGGAAAAATCATGTCAGATCAAAATAAGCCAGAACTGTGAATAAAAAGCCGTTTTATTATTAAACAGATATATCTTATTTGATTAATTTCTTGTTAATTTAAGTATTATTCTGGGTCGTTCTTAATTCTGAAATCAAAAGCAGATGAATAATGAATATGTATATAATTCCGCTTTAATTTTGCAGCAAAACGTGGCGAATACTTTTTTAATATTTTATATCATGAATATTAATCAAGTCCCGCGCACGTTGCTTGACATTCCTTCCAATGGCGGACGCTTGTTCGTGAATATTAATAGGGCTTGTTGACGTGTCTCTTCAACCGTCCAATGGCGAAAGCCTTCTGTATGAATATGAAGTATCCTACCTTCCCAATAGTAGGAATTTTCTCATCTGTAGGGAGAAAGCAACGGGATGTTGTGGGAGCACGGATGAGGAGCGATATCTGCGCTTAGCACGGCGGTGGGAGGGGTTCAGTTCAATGTTACAGAGCCCAATGGCAGCAGAATACTGACATTTCCTTCATTTCTCGCAGGAAATGTCCCTTTGGCATGACGGAGACGCTGAATAACGGAGCGTGTGTTTGCGGTGAGTTTAACGTGAGCGCGCGCGCTGTCATCATTTAACGGTCGCTTCAGCGCGGAGCCTGCTACAAACGGACATTCACAAAACACAGAACCGTGAAAATAGCTGTTTAAAGTGTGTTTGAGGAAAGTGCCAGTGTAAGTGTACAGCGCGAACGCTTTGTAAACTCGCATGTATTGCAGTCTCATGTCATGTATGTTTGTTATCGCTTTAATAGATCGCCGCATCTTTGAGCTTCCGGGCGGCCGTTAAAAAACAAAAAACGCACCGCGACAAACTGATGCTCCGAGCCGGCAGAATGGACGAGTTTGTGACGGAAGAGGACGAGCCGTGGTACGACCAGAGAGACCTGGAGCAAGGTGAGAGAAAACGCCACAAACCGCATCAGTTTGACAACAAAGCACGCCGTGTGTGTGTGTATCTGTGTATGTGTATCTGTGTGTGTGTGTGTGGTCGAATGATAAACCGTGCATAAAGGAAGTGTTCACTGTGTGCACAAACAATGGTTTCCACAGGGTTTCTGGACTCAGGTGTGTGTAAATGCATTGAGGAATTGAAGGTGAAGGATGCCTGTGATTGTTGTAAATGATGACGTCTTCCTCTGGCTGATGTGTGTGTGTGTGTGTCCAGATGCTCAACATTAGCAGGCTCTGGCTTAATCTCCTCATCATCAACTGAGTCAAAGCTTCAGTGGGGCATTTTCACTGTAAGAGCTAGAAATGCAAAAGAAAGCTTCTTACTTGGAGTTTTTGTCTGGTTTTCAGTACAAAAATCTAGAAATCACTAAATTTAGAAGCATTTCAGACCAGTTAATACACTACTATGCACAGGTTTGAAGTATACTTGTGGTGATAGCCGGATTGAAACACATCGTTTACCCACGGCACATAAATAACACACGTGACACAGAAAATAATGTGATTTATTATTATTTTTTTACAATACTTTCATTTATGACACCATTTCTTTTGAACGGGTTAAAGTTTTTAAAAAGGCTGTTGAAATAAAAAAGAAATCCACTATTTCTCATTTTTATGCTAGCACACAGCTGCACTCTCTCTCTTTTCATTGTTTTGTACATTGTGAAAGGCTTAAAGATTTGTTTCTGAGGTGTAGTTTTATGTTAGCAGATTTTATGATCATTGTTTCTAAGATTGGTTTCATTTTTGGCTTCAAATTTGCAAAAAAAGTAGAGGAAAAAAAAGAATTATTATTAATTTTGTTGTGGGAAAAGCCGAAATGGCAATTCACATAACAAGAAATGATAGAGGGTGAAGGCTGTCAAGATGTGGTGCAAGGTTTTAAGAGTTTAATTAAAGTGAGAATCAAGTTTGATTTCGTTTTTTTATAAGAATGTAAAGAATATTGAAGAGTTTGAAAATGTGTGGATTAATAAAGATAGGTTGTGCTCTGTTAAAGATGGAGAACTAATATTTACAAAATGACTTGAGTAAAATGTACATTTGTAATATTGATATTTTTTAATATGGTATGAAGAACTTAAAATTAAAAAAGAATTAAAGTAATTAATAAAGTAATTAAAAAATAATAAAGTATTAAAGTAATTAATAAAGTAATTTAAAAATTAATAAAGTATTAAAGTAATTAATAAAGTAATGAAAAAATAATAAAGTAATTAATAAAGTAAATAAAAATTAATAAAGAATTAAAGTAATTAATAAAGTAATTAAAAAATTATAAAGTATTAAAGTAATTAATAAAGTAATTAAAAAATAATAAAGTATTAAAGTAATTAATAAAGTAATTAAAAAATAATAAAGTATTAAAGTAATTATTAAAGTAATTAAAAAATAATAAAGTATTAAAGTAATTAATAAAGTAAATAAAAAAATAATAAACTATTAAAGTAATTAATAAAGTAAATAAAAAAATAATAAAGTATTAAAGTAATTAATAAAGTAATTAAAAAAATAATAAAGTATTAAAGTAATTAATAAAGTAAAAAAAAAAAATAAAGTAATTAACAAAGTAATGAAAAAATAATAAAGTATTAAAGTAAAGTAATTAATAAAGTAAATAAAATTAATAAAGTATTAAAGTAATTAATAAAGTAAATAAAAAATAATAAAGTAATAAAGTAATTAATAAAGTAAATAAAAAACAATAAAGTATTAAAGTAATTAATAAAGTAAATAAAAAACAATAAAGTATTAAAGTAATTAATAAAGTAAATAAAAAATAATAAAGTATTAAAGTAATTAATAAAGTAAATAAAAAAATAATAAAGTATTAAAGTAATTAATAAAGTAAATAAAAAAATAATAAAGTATTAAAGTAATTAATAAAGTAAATAAAAAATAATAAAGTATTAAAGTAATTAATAAAGTAAATAAAAAAATAATAAAGTATTAAAGTAATTAATAAAGTAAATAAAAAAATAATAAAGTATTAAAGTAATTAATAAAGTAATTAAAAAAATAATAAAGTATTAAAGTAATTAATAAAGTAAAAAAAAAAAAATAAAGTAATTAACAAAGTAATGAAAAAATAATAAAGTATTAAAGTAAAGTAATTAATAAAGTAAATAAAATTAATAAAGTATTAAAGTAATTAATAAAGTAAATAAAAAATAATAAAGTAATAAAGTAATTAATAAAGTAAATAAAAAACAATAAAGTATTAAAGTAATTAATAAAGTAAATAAAAAACAATAAAGTATTAAAGTAATTAATAAAGTAAATAAAAAAATAATAAAGTATTAAAGTAATTAATAAAGTAAATAAAAAAATAATAAAGTATTAAAGTAATTAATAAAGTAAATAAAAAAATAATAAAGTATTAAAGTAATTAATAAAGTAAATAAAAAAATAATAAAGTATTAAAGTAATTAATAAAGTAAATAAAAAAATAATAAAGTATTAAAGTAATTAATAAAGTAAATAAAAAAATAATAAAGTATTAAAGTAAAGTTATTAATAAAGTAATAATTTTTTTTAAAAAGTATTAAAGTAATTAATAAATTAATTAAAAATTAATAAAGTATTAAAGAAAAGTAATTAATACTTTATTAATTTTTTAATTACTTTATTAATTACTTTTAATACTTTATTAATTTTTAAATTACTTTATTAAAGAAACGTAATTAATAAAGTAATTAAAAATTTTATAACTTATTAAAGTAATTAAAAAATTAATACAGTATTAAAGTAAAGTAATTAATAAAGTAATTAAAAAATTAATAAAGTATTAAAGTAAAGTAATTAATAAAGTAATTAATAAAGTAATTAAAGTATTAAAGTAAAGTAATTAATAAAGTAATTAAAAAATTAATAAAGTATTAAAGTAAAGTAATTAATAAAGTAATTTAAAAAAATCTCTCTCTGACTCTCTCTCAGGTTCAGGTTGCTTTATTGGCATGACATGTTGTACAGTATTGCCAAAGCATTTTAGATTTAGAAAATATGTAATATATCAACATCATCAAATTAATAACAAATACAGCAAATGAGAAATAAATTACAGGAGGAATTAATAAAAACAGAGAATATCTCTAAAATGGATAATATTTATTAATAATTAATTAATAATTAGAGTAAAAAGTGTAGATTAGGGCAACGTAGTGGCGCAGTGGGTAGCACCAGCTGGGTCATGGGTTCTATGTAGAGTTTGCATGTTCTCCCCGTGTTGACGTGGGTTTCCTCCGGGTGCTCTGGTTTCCCCCACAAGCCCAAAGACGTGGTACAGGTGAATTGGATAAGCTAAATTGTCCGTAGTGTGTATGTGTGTGTGTATGAATGAATGAGTGTGTATGGATGTTTCCCAGTGATGGGTTGCAGCTGGAAGGGCATCCGCTCCGTAAAACATATGCTGGATAAGTTGGCGGTTCATTCCACTGTGGCGACGCCAGATTAATAAAGGGACTAAACTAAAAAGAAAATGAAATATTGAAGTGTTGGTTATTTAAATAAGTCAATTGACTCTTGATTCTAACGCTGTACATATATTTTGCAGCCAGTTTAGATGTCATTTCATCCTCTCTGAGTAAACGGTAAAGTTTTTTTTATCGTTTAGGTTAAAGACTCTATTATTTACTTTTTCTCTGGTGGCTGTGCGCGCTGTCAGCTGTGATGCATGCGCATTGGTTTGTCTGTTTTAGTTGCTAGCATTTCATCAGCAAGTTTGCTAATTTGTTAACCGCCTTATTAATGGCACAGTTCACCCAGAAATTAACATTCTGTCATCATTTACTCTTCATGATCCAAACCAAATCCAAACACAAAAGAAGATATTTTGAAGAATGTTGAAAACCTGAAACCATTTACTTCCATTGTATTTGTTTTCTCTACTAAGCGGTTTCAGTTTTCCAAAACTCTTCAGTATATCTCAAATTGTAAAGAAAGAAACTCAAACTCGTTGTGGAAGGATGAGGAAATGACAGCAGAATTTTTATTTTTGGGTGAACTAGTCATGACACACATTAATGACAACTCAAATAATAAAAAGTCAGTCATGTAGTTTTGAGTTTTTGGACCGAGCACGGATTATAAAGTAAAAAACAAATGTTCGACAGTTTCAAATGTTGGATTTTGTTTTTCCCATGTAGATTGCGTTGGTGCCCGTGTGCTTATTCAGCAGTGCTGGTTGTGGAACTGGAAATATTTTAAATGCTGAATTATATTAAAGGTGCTGTGGGTCAGTTTTTGACTCTTCTAAAGCATAAAAACACTATAATATGTTTGCATATGTTTAAGAAACATGCTCAGTGAAGATTCATGTTTATCTGGAAAACAATGCTGAAGTCAGATATTCTGCTTTGAGCATGTGCGTTACATAGCACAGTGTTTCCCAACCCTGTTCCTGGAGGCACACCAACAGTACATATTTTGGATGTCTCTCTTACCTGATTGATTAACTTCAGGTTTTGGAGTCTCTTCCTATGTTTTAATTAGGTGTTTCAGGTGTGTTTGATTAGGGAGACATTGAAAATGTGTACTGTTGGTGTGCCTTCAGGAACAGGGTTGGGTAACACTGACGTAGCGGAATGGCAGTCTTTTGTTTTGGTTATTTAACCCGCCCATTGCCAGTTTAGCCAATTATATTTCAGCACCCCGGGTTGCCTTGGTGGAAAACTGCGTATTTCACTCATTCATTCATTCAGAAAGGCTCTCAAAGCATGCGTCCATGACTGAAATGCGACCTCCGGTGGACTGTAGCAGACTCCGAAATGAGACGCAGATTCACAGTTCCACATGAGGTGGTTATTAATTAGCAAATAATATAAATACTATGAACGTAAACATCAGGTGAGCAGGTTGATTTGACAGTGTGGTTACTGTATATATCTATGTACAGTTGAAGTCAGAACTATTAGCCCCCCTGTTTATTTTTCCCCCAATTTTTGTTTAATGGAAAGAAGTTTTGTTTTCAACACATTTCTAATCATAATAGTTTTAATAACTCATTTCTGATCACGGATTTCTTTTCTCTTTGCCATGATTGGCAGTAATATATATTTGACTAGATATTCTTCAGGACACTAGTATTCAGCTTAAAGTGACATTAAAAGGCGTAACTAAGTTAAAATTAGGGTGAAGTTAGGGTAATCAGGCAAGTCATTGTCTAACGGTGGTTTGTTCTGTAGACAATCTGGAAAAAATAGCTTATGGGGGCTAATATTATTACCTTAAATGGTTTTAAATTAGTTTAATGGAAGAAAAAAATTATCGGAAATATTGTAAAATATTTCTTGCTCTGTTTTACATCATTTAAGAAATATTTGGGAAAAGAATAGAAAAATTCACAGGAAGGTGAATAATTTTGACTTCTACTCTACTTGTGGACGTGGCCTCTCTCTCTCTCTGTGTTTAGAGTGATGTCATTGCCCTCTCTCTGCCCTCTGGCATTGAATCCCAGTAAAACGCTGAGCCGTAGAACAGCCTGTGACCGATCTTCATGAATTTCAGGACACTTTGTTTTGCTGCAGCTGTACTGTAGAAGTGATGAGCCAGTAACCCAGAGCTAAATGAGACGGGAGGCGTTGTGTGTTATAAGTTGCGCAGTGGGGTTGGAATGGGAAGGCGAATGGAGAATTTAGACTATTTGAGGAATCTGGTGAAAGAGGAAACGAGAACGCTGATTGAGTACAGAGGCTCTCGCTAGGAGTAAAGAGTCAAGCTGCTGCTTTCTGGAAGTCCTGCCATTTGTTTTTCTCATAGTCCAGCATTGATTTTATGTTGGTGTGTAGATTTGTGTGTCATGTAAGCACTCACGAAGTCCCACACACACACACACACACCACTCAGACTTGCTTGATCAGTGAATTACTTATTTATTATTTGCAATGTTTTGGTCTACAGACCTTCCTCAGGCATAAATAAGTAATTCAGTGATCAAGCAAATTTGAGAGCCGGAAGGATGTTTCATTAGCATCATTAGTGTGAAAAGACACCAAATTTGGGGTCATCATACTGCCCCCTAGTGTTCATTTCACCTAGAAACTGCAGTCAAACTTATGTTTAAGTACGTTTTTGCGGTTTCACAGAAATGTAGGCTGAAGCACGCTTTTCCAATGAGCCTGTGTTGATGATAAGGTCGTCTTATCAGCTGAGTTTACTTCCCTGCACCATTACTGCAGTATGCTTATGTAAATCATGCTTCACAAATGCACCTCCAGCTACAGGAAGACCTCTGATAACAAGCCTATTTGTTCACAATCAAATTAGCCAAGTATTGTTCATGCGCTTGTGCTGATGTCCTAATGGAGGCCTAACACACGATCTCTCTCTGAGACTCCATATTGATTCATTTCAGACTCCCTCCATAGTCAAAGCGATCCATTATCAGAGGAAATGGGGTTTTAGGAAGAGCTCGCTCCGATTGGGAAAGAGTGAAATATCACCCGTGCTCAGTTAGAGGCGTTTGACGAATAACATGGTGATGCTTTTGAAGTGGGCTGGCGATGTGCCTTATCCTGTTCACTCGAGGGCTGGACAGTTTTATATCACTTTACCCTGAAGAGTGATTTACCCTGCTGACCCGACAGCAAACAGCTTTATCCTGGATCCACTGCTCTGCGGCAGCGGTGCACAAAACACTGAGATCTGCAGTCGGCACAATTCAATATTTGGCTGAGCCGGATGATCTGATTAAGACCCAGACACCACCGTCTCCTCTGAAGGGGACCGTATACAGATGGTCAGAATATACGACATCATTTAGACAATCAAACAACACGAAGCACACTATAAATGGAGATAATCAGCTTTCGTAGCAGATTAAGTACAATATAGGTTACTATAAGGACATTTTCAGGTTAGTTCGAGGTTTTAGGCTATTGTTTAGTTGCATTTGGTTACATAACACAATTATATGACCTTTACTAAAGTAAGTGCTGTTATTGTTCATTCTACAAGTGGTCCGGTTATGTAACTGTTTAAACATAGTTGTGTGGCAATAGTGTTTGAATATAAGCAGCTTCTAATGGTAAAAATGTATTAATTCTACTTTTTCTAATCACACTCGATAAAAACAGTCTGCAAAAACACTTTGATTGGCATTCTCCCACTGTACATGTCATCAGAGCGCAAAAGCCCCGCCCACTTGTGATGATCTCTCCCTCATTAGCATAGACAGCCCTGAGTGAGAAGCAGCTGACCGTCTTTAGTTTTCACCTTAGACCTGTTTTGAATCTGCCGCTATGCTGATGTTTATGCGTTTGTAGCTCCGCCCTCTTTTGAAAAGGGTGCAATCTCATTTGAATTTAAAGCGACAGTCACCAAAATGGCACAATTTGTATCAAAGCATAAAAGGGGCAGTTTAAAAGAGTTATAAATTTTTTTTCTGTGGAATATTTTGAGCTGAAACTTCACACACACACTCTTGGGACATCAGAGACTTATTTTACATCTTGTAAAAGGTGCGTCATTGGTCTCCTTTAAGGGATTTGAACCTCTATATAGACGAATTACCATGTTTGTAAACATTCAGGATGCGCGCAGGGAGGTGGCAGAAAAAAACCAGGAGCGCTAGCATTTCCAGCAAGGGAATGACATCCGATGCGGTTCAGAGTTTGTTGTTGTCTTAGAAATAAGTTATATTGATTACATATTATATATATATTATTTACATAATACTTTCAGCATATTATAACAGCTCGTCACCCAGTGATAAGCTCAGTTATTCAGCAAAATTAACGTTAAAGTGAGCAGTGTTCGTCTGACAGGTCCATTTGCGATAGCACCCTCCCAATGGATATTGGATAAGACATCCAGCCCGAACTATAAAATCTCATTGAAGCTCCAAGAGAGAAGTTAAAGGCCTACAAGTCTTTGGATGCCAACAATGTTGTTCTGTGTGGTCATGTGCAAGAAATAATCCTCCATGATGACCAGATTCAACACTAATTAGAGCTAAAAACCGAGGTTCTGCCTAGCCAAAGACAAGGAAAGAAGATGGAACTGTACAAGGCCTGGGTAATTAATCATCAACAAGCAAAACAACTACATTCCTACAGTGAACTACACCTGTACGGCAGGGTATGTGAACGCACCCGTAAAGGTAAAGCTGGCCTTATATTCGCACATTCAGACTTTCTCCTTATTAATATAATTACATAAAAGTATTATTTGCAAAATCTAAATAGCAAAATTATATTAGCAGCCAATCACTATCAAAGTACACCATTGTTCACAGTCAAATAAACAGTGTTAATGTTGTTTTTAAGTCACACTTGCAGGTTATTTCAGACTGAATATTCAAAGTGCTGTGGTAAACAATATAGGGAGTGTGTCACAAGTTGTCACTGAATGAATGTGTGAATATAAAACCAAGTTTACCTCAATAACTTACACTTTCACGTTTCATTCTTAACATTCAGTGTCCGCAGTTTAATTAACCATATGTAACTGTTTTTGCGGAAATCATTGCTGCAATCAAAAACGAGTGATGTGTATGATTCAGCATAGCGTGAACTTACCTGATATAACATGACAACTGCAGAGTTCAGCATTTCTAATTAGGTCGTCACTTCATTTAGCTCCCTTTTCATTCAGCCAAAGATTTTTTTGGACTTTCGAATTTGGCATCCTACCACACAACACGACATGCTTGCTATTGCAGCCAGTCTTTTTAGCAACCGGGGACCCATGTGACGTAGGTTGGTAATTGGTCTATAGCCATTCATCTCGGCATGTAACTGAGACTGATTATGTGTTAATGATACAGAAAAATAAGTCCATTATATGTTCTCTTTTATTATGCTCTGATGGCATTCCTCATGTGATTATTACTGAACCATATCAAATTTAGCAAGTATGAAAAACGCAAACCAATTTTTGCCATGAGAATTGTAGGATTATTCTCATTCTAAATGCTTTGCTCTTGTTCTTAGTTTGCTTGTTCATACGTCCGGTCTTGATTTGAAACCACACATGCAGAAATGTTCAGTGCACACGAGACCTATATGTGCCCTACAGCCTCGGGCGAGTGACGCACGCTGTGTCCATGTGTTTAGTGCTTCCTGGATACGTGCATGTTAGCATGCTAGCTTTTCACGAGAGCACATCCTCATTGGAGAAGTTAATTAATGGAAGTTCTTAATCAGGATCTGGGCCCTCAGAGATCACAGCTGACCTTGTTTTCAAAGCTCCTGCTAAAAATGTGAGGGACTGTGCTGAACATTAGATTCAGCTGGTATTATGAGTAACATCACAGTTCTGACGTGAGAGATATATTTACATCACAGTAATGAAGTGAAGATGCGCTGTACTCTTGACCGTATTAGCATCTTCCGCATTCTTCGCCTTTAATTTGCTTAGGACAGTGAAGGTTACAGACAGGAAAGTATTGGGAGTAGATAGAGGGGAAGGGTCGGCAAAGGACCTCGAGCCGGGAATCGAACTCGGGTCGCCGTGAGCACCATGGGGCTATATGTCGGCACACTTAACCACTAGGCTACTGGCACTGGCACTAAGATTAACACTTACCATACGCTTCATATGAAAAAGTGTGTCACTAAACAGTTTACTAGGACTGTTTGGATTGATTTGTTATAAAACTGCTTAGGAATGTGAGATGATTGATTAAGTTTATCAAAAATGCAAAGACCACACAGTAATGATAGAAATATATTGGGCTGGATAAAAAATATTAATTCTTCAATTGAACACAATGATCTGAGTGATCTGTACTTTGCCTTTTCATCTATGTTGTAGTAGTAAGGGCATACTTAAATACCACTCTGCACTGAATTGGCCCAATTTTTAGTATATAAAAGTGTATATACATTTAAGGTGTCCATAAGCATAATGGTGGTGAACTTCAAGTGCACTAGTAGTCCACAATTAAGTTTAACTCGAGTATTTACTTTTGTTATACTTGAGTTGAATGATCATCAGGAAAGTTTAGTATTTTGTTCCAGAATTTGAGCTCTGCGTTTAACCCTTGCAAGTGTACATACAGTAGTGAAGACACACTAAACCTGTATGTAATAATATGTGAAAATTTAAAAGATCACTGAATCAAAACAGTAAAAAAACCCAAAAAACTACAAGCCAAGTCTACTCAGAATACATAATTAAGTATAAGCCAAACATAGTGCAATATTAAGTCTATTTCTGTAGTACCTGAAGTGCCTAATATTTTGTTTTTAAAACATAATCAACGCTAGGGATGCATGATATTGAATAATCTGACATTGCGATATTTTGATTTTCTGCGATTTATACATTGCGTTATGAACACAATTTCACCACATACATTGGATAGCTCTATTTGAAACGCATTCATTAAGTTAGATTGATTAAGATTATTCTGTACTGGAGAAAATCATGCATAAACTATAATAAGCAAGTTACACGTGTAGATAAATACAATGGAGCAAAGATTAAGTTAAATAAACAATGTTTTACGGTTTTCTGGGGAGACTAACAGTATTTAGAATCTGAATAATTGAATGTAAAAATCCAGGATGGACTACTTTATTGTAAAAATAACTCAATATGAATGTTTATTAAAGTTACAAATGCTACAGTTTCAAGTGTTCTGAACTGTGGCTCCTGATTAACTATAATACAGACTCCACATTGGTCCGAAAATGTGACTATTGCGCATGCGCAAATTGCGATACCAATGCTGAAATGATATATTGTGCAGCCTTACTCCTCGCACACTAATTCCAGCATTTATTCTTAATTCTATTGTATGTAATATTCATAATTAATCAATATTGAATCAAACTTATAGATCAATAGTCACCACAGAGAGGCTATTAGTCACTTTCCAGAACCTTTTCATTCCCTGTTCCTGACTGGTGGAATGATCTTTCCATTCCCACACTGAGGATTCACTAGTACCATTCAAACGACTACTAAAAACCATCTCTTCCACCATCCCCTGAACCCCTGTTAGCAAAACCAGGACCCCCTCTTCTTGCCCCACACCACACAACAACCACAAAACATTATGCAATTCTGAGTGTGCCTCACACAGGTGAGTGGGCTTGACAAACCACCTGTAAAAAACACACTCCTTCGTCTCTCTGATACTTTAACCGACAATTGCACCAGTTTTGCACATTTCCATCAGACACTTTCTTGTTAAATGACTAAAAGTAAATGTAAGAATCAATAATCTGACTGTAAATGATAAAATCAATATGACTAAAATCATTAGTCGCAATAATCAATACAATAATGTAATGTGATTTTAGTGCAGCAGCTCATAATAAGTTTGATAAAAGCTTATAAACCTGTAATTGAAGACTCTAGTTCTCTTCACTGCTGTGGTTTGTTATCTGGCTTTATCTCTCATGGGATCAGTTTCTACACACGTGTATAAAAAACCTGTCCTTATATGATTAATGCGTGTGCTGCTCTGTGCTCTCTCACTATAGCATGTGTGCACTGCCGCCGACACTGTAAAGTCTCATGATAAATCTCCGCATTTACAGAAGTGTAATGGAGGTCAATGATGGCGAGCTCAATACTTCACCACCTCCCACGATGTCACTTCCTGCTGGCGTCTGTGCTAACATGTTCCCTGTGTCTGCTGGGTATCGAAACACCATCTGAGTTGACTGGGGATCCGTGTTCGTGTCAAATCACACCGAGTTCTGGGAGATGGGAGATGCTTTCTGATGGAAACATAACTGCTAGCATAGAAGCGTGTAATGCCTCAACAAAACAAAAACAGCGCTGTGACTCTAGATTTAACAAAGCTGTTAACAAAGTGTGTCATTTTATATTTAAACATTTCATCAAAGTTAAACATGTCGCACTATATGTTAAAGGTGCAGTATGTAAGTTTGACACCCAGTGGCTGAACTAGGTATTGCACTCCCGGTTCAAAACACAAGCAAAAGCAGGTTGCCAGATTGAGAACACTAACAGGAGTGTGCCTGACTGTCGAGTCTAAAGGCTGGTTTAAGTTGTGTTCTAAATAAAAGCAACGGCGCGTGATAGAATGAATATTCTCCATATTAAAAGGAGCTTTTGTCCTAATCAACACCTGAATTTTAAAGCTTCTATTCCTCACAGGTGAACAATAGGATAAACTGACAATGATCACCTCAGGTACTCCTCATGTGCTTTATTTAGTGTTAAATGCTAGTAATATGAGTTTGAATTCCATTTACGCAACATTTATTGCCATACTACTGAAAGCAGCAGCAGATCACCTCAGATCTTGAAAATAAAATAAACCGTTCGAAATTGAACTTCAGAACTGTGACTCAGTGCGAACCAACACATATCAGTGATTCAGCATCTACATTTAACAATGTTAAGGAGGTTTAATATGTGTTAATCAGATTATAAACCTTACCGTTTCTCTGGAGTGCAGTGAGTGCACTATTCTGTGCTTTTGAATGGCTGTCTTGTTTGCAAATCTCGTCTAGTAGCATGTTGTTGATTCTAAGTGTACATGATTCTAAGTGAATCAACAGTTCTTAACTAATCATTCGAATGCTTGAATCACTCAACATAGGGACTTTCTTATTGTATTGGCATGTTTGTTTACCCCTGACCCCAGCGCAAAAACACTTAACTGAATATAGACAAATCTTTTTTTTGGTCATTATCACACACCCCAATTCACATCAAGAAGGTGTATAACTCATGATATCTACACTATAGGGCTGGGCGATATGACTTGTATTATAAGTGATCTCATCCTGATTTTAATATTTAATGCAGTAATAACTGCTTCAGCTCTTCTGGCAATGCTTTCCTCAGGCTTTATTGGTGTGTTTATGGGAATTTTGACCATTCTACTAGAAGTGCATTAGTGAGGTCTGGCACTGATATAGAGAAAAGGCTTTGCTCTCAGTTTATTCTCGTATTCATCACGAAGGTGTTTAGCTGGGTTGAGGTCAGGACTCTGTGCAGGCCAGTCCAGTTCCTTTGTCACGCTTATGGTTTGGAGTAGGAATGTGAATTGAAGTTGCTCTAAGTGTAGCAGAGGCCAGCTAGTGAAGTGCTGTGCAGGTAAACCTTATTATCGGGATTTTTGAAAACTCAAGGTAAATCCTGTAACATTGCGATTGTTCTGTAAATGCATGTTCATATAGGCCATTATTCCAGACTTCAGTGCGTAAAGACCTTTTAGTCTGATTCCTGCCTGACATTCTTGCCCTATTTCTTCTCTTTATTCGGTTCTCATGGTTTTTCCTGGCTCAAAATGAGGCAGTGGTGGTATCTCAATCATGAAATATTTGCTTCATGAAACACATTTTGTATTATTCTTGCAATCTTATCAAGTAAAACATGATCTCATTTCATAAAGGCTATGATTAAATGTAATTAAATACATGACCAGTGCTTGAGCATCACTTGGGTTCTGTCGGTAGCCATGGCTGTCTCCATTAAAGGTGAAGGTGGTACAAAATTTGACGTAATTCACTATGCAGGTAAACCCTGGTTCTGAATAAATAGTCACAGAAGGTCAAAACCCTGTTCTGGGGTCTGATTTATAAAACTTGCATAGAAACCTTCCTAAAAGTGAATGTACACCAGAATAAATGAATGATTTCAGCTCATATGATGATTTAAAGTGGTTTAAATAAGTCAAATAAAATATTTTCTTAGAATTTACTTCTAGCTGTGCTCATTCTCCCATCAATTTATTATTTTTGTTATGGATCTTTTGCATGGGGAGTAGCGTACGCACATTTCCGCCCCTGTTTTGTGCATACGCAGAGTTTAAAAAAGAAACTCCTGGTCTTTATGACTCTCACTTCACTTCCAGCAGATCCTCCATCTTTCATTTCTTCAGTCGTGTCTTGGCAGTCGTCTCTCTGGCTCATGTTCATCAGAAAACATGAGGGATTTAAAAAAAATCACCTCCTTCAGATGGAATTAAACAGCAGGATTTTCTCTGGCCTCTTTTCTCAGGTTCTCGAACACTCGAGCCTCTAATTCCAGATACAGCAGAGAAACACACACTGCATTTATGAAATGGAGCTGCGAGAAAATAATAAAGGAGCGCCATGAACCAACAGTGCACAAGTGGAAATCCTGTTTGTGAACGTTTTATTTCATGTGCATAAACTTGTATAGATTAATGTGTTTTTAATAATCGTAACGTTACTCTACTTAAAGCAATGATCGCAGTCTTTTTGTACGATCAATTTCATAAGATCACTTTGCCTAGCCTAATAATTCGAAGTGGAAAGAGGCATAATTACAGGATTTATTTAATTTAGATGTTCAAAAATATTTTCATAAAAACAGCACATTAAAACTAAACAGAACAAAGTGTGAAGGCTTAATGGTAAAGTAGATAGGAAATTAAATAAATCTTTAATTTCATTAGCCAATGCATAAAGTAACATATTCCTAAAGCGTAAATTCTGTTGTATGGCACTGTAAAAAGGGGCGGGATTAAACCAGATTATTAAACGTTTAAAAAAGCGAGCGATTTGCTCTATAATTAAAATTTCTGTAAAGAGAGGTCATGTTTTGATTCTCGATTGCTCTCACGCAGTCACGTGATTCGATTTCGCAGGTCAGAGTTCACCAAGCTTGAACTTTGCACCGCAGCAAACTGCGAAACTTGTCGCATGAGCTTGCATTTCCGGTCTGACTCATTCGCGTGCGTATGAATGGAAGTCTATGGGGAGAAAAGTCCAGTGTGACCACAGCTTTATTTGTCCACCTGTCATTTGATTGATTAAATCGCATCTTATTAACATTAGCAGGTATAAACAACTCACACATGTTCTCTCTCTGTCTGTCTGCCTGTTACTGCTGATTCAGTGGAGGGACTAGAAAATATAACATGTCAAAACTGATGAAAATTCGGACAAATATTGCACTGCAAAGAGCTTAACTAGTTTAAATTTAGGCCTACCTTGGCAAATAACCATGGAATATGCTTTGCGGAGGCAACTACACTCCGCTGTGTGTCGTGTGGCCCTTCGCCACCACATAGTGCATTAAAATCCCTTCGTTATACCATGGGAAAGAATAATAAAAACAGATGGAATTTATGCAAAAATAGAAGTAGCTCAGGTATCCAGTGCCTGTTTTAACATGTTTGTTTCCTCTAATGAGAATGCTGATTCAATTCAATTCCCCTTTATTTGTATAGCGCTTATGCAATGTAGATTGTGTCAAAGCAGCTTCACATAAAAGGTCACAGTAAATAGGAACAGTGTAGTTCAGTTTGTAGTGTTTAAGTTCAGTTCAGTTGAGCTCAGTTCAGTGTGGTTTAATAATCACTACTGAGAGTCCAAATACTGAAGAGCAAATCCAACGATGCGCAGCTCTACAGATCCTGAACCATGCAAGCCAGTGGCGACAGCGGAGAGGGGAAAAAACTTCACTAATGGTGAAAGTGAAGAAAAAAAACCTTGAGAGAAATTGTTTGTCGTTTTACACTACACAGACTGCAATCGCACTAGTAGCACACTGAGCACATCTGCTGGTCACAATGCCAAATGAAAAGTAAACTAAACATTGTTATTGTTCTTCAGTGTGGATGCACATAAACGCATTGTTGTATTTATATTTCTAGTTATCATGCTGGTTGTTTACATCCGGGTATCTCCATAATGGCCGTGCATATGGATAACTGACCAAACCTTGAGATAATTGAAAGCACTCTATACGCATCTCTTTTATCTTGTCATTGAATTGCTTCTAGTCTAATGTCTGATGCTTCTAAAACTGCACTCTAACATTTGTGGATTCTCTTTTGATTGAAATCAGTGGGTTACTATAGCAACCAGAGTTTGCTTTCCCATATGCTGAAGCGATTATGATGTGTTCCCAAAATAATAATGATAATAATTCTCTGATACTGTATTGCTTTTTGTCCTAGATCTGCACCTGGCAGCTGAGCTGGGCAAAACCCTGCTGGAGCGCAATAAGGAGCTGGAGGACTCGCTGCAGCAGATGTACATCAACAATGAAGAGCAGGTGCAGGAAATCGAGGTACAGATCAGCATGAGCACGTGTTCAATTCGAGACTGGAGATGAGTCATGACTTTATAAAGGGTTTAAAGCAGTGCTCATGTTAGGAGTGAGCAGGAAAGCAAGCCAATGAAATGGACGTAGATGGAAGCTATGAATTTGAAGTAATGAAGCAATGTATGAATAGCTGATTCATGTGTTCAGTCAGTAGGAGGGAGAGGAGGTGGTGGTTTGTTGCTTCTTTTAAACCCATTCAACCACACAAGTATTTACACTTTGAAAACAGTCTGATCTTGGTGGTTTTTTTTAGATGTACCAAAACTTTTTAGACCCCATTTACCCCTATATATACTATATATAATGTCATCCATAGAACTGATAAAAATGCATTTTAGTAGCAGGTTTAAACAAGGCCTGATATCAGTAATATGAAATTGATTGAAAACTAGCCTAGACTAGAGCCCCATCTGCTGTTCAGCACAAGCCTAGAGCACCATCTGCTGTTAAAATCTAGCCTAGAGCCCCATTTTCTGTTTAAAACTAGTCTAAAGCGCTGTCTTCTGTTAAAAAGTAACTTAGTGTTGTCGGCTGTTTAAAAGTAGCCTAGAGCACTGTCTGCTGTTCAGCACTAACCTAGAGTGCCATCTGCTGTTTAAAAACTATCCTAGAGCACCATCTGCTGTTCAGCACTAACCTAGAGCACCATCTGCTGTTAAAATCTAGCCTAGAGCGATGTCTGCTGTTAAAAACTAGCCTAGAGCTCCGATTTCTGTTAAAAACTATCCTAGAGCACTGTCTGCTGTTTATAAACTAGCCTAGAGCTCCGTCTGCTGTTTAAAAACTATCCTAGAGCGCCGTCTGCTGTTAAAAAACTATCCTAGAGCACTGTCTGCTGTTTAAAAACCATCCTAGAGCGCCGTCTGCTGTTTAAAAACCATCCTAGAGCGCCGTCTGCTGTTCAAAAACCATCCTAGAGCGCCGTCTGCTGTTCAAAACTAGCCTAGAGCCCCGTCTGCTGTTCAAAACTAGCCTAGAGCCCCGTCTGCTGTTCAAAACTAGCCTAGAGCAACGTCAGCTGTTCAAAACTAGCCTAGAGCGCCATCTGCTGTTTAAAAACTATCCTAGAGCGCCGTCTGCTGTTAAAAAACTATCCTAGAGCACTGTCTGCTGTTTAAAAACCATCCTAGAGCGCCGTCTGCTGTTCAAAACTAGCCTAGAGCAACGTCAGCTGTTCAAAACTAGCCTAGAGCGCCATCTGCTGTTTAAAAACTATCCTAGAGTGCCGTCTGCTGTTAAAAAACTATCCGAGAGCACTGTCTGCTGTTTAAAAACCATCCTAGAGCGCCGTCTGCTGTTCAAAACTAGCCTAGAGCCCCGTCTGCTGTTCAAAACTAGCCTAGAGCGCCGTCAGCTGTTCAAAACTAGCCTAGAGCGCCATCTGCTGTTTAAAAACCATCCTAGAGCACCGTCAGCTGTTCAAAACTAGCCTAGAGCCCCGTCAGCTGTTCAAAACTAGCCTAGAGCGCCGTCTGCTGTTTAAAAACTATCCCAGAGCGCTGTCTGCTGTTTAAAAACTATTGTATAGCGCCATCTGCTGTTTAAAAACTAGCCTAGAGCACTGTCTGCTGTTTAAAAACTATTGTATAGCGCCATCTGCTGTTTAAAAACTAGCCTAGAGCGCCGTCTGCTGTTTAAAAACCATCCCAAAGCGCCGTCTGCTGTTTAAAAACCATCCCAGAGTGCCGTCTGCTGTTTAAAAACTAGCCTAGAGCGCCGTCTGCTGTTTAAAAACCATCCCAGAGCGCTGTCTGCTGTTTAAAAACCATCCCAGAGTGCCGTCTGCTGTTTAAAAACTAGCCTAGAGCGCCGTCTGCTGTTTAAAAACCATCCCAGAGTGCCGTCTGCTGTTTAAAAACTAGCCTAGAGCGCCGTCTGCTGTTTAAAAACCATCCCAGAGCGCCGTCTGCTGTTTAAAAACCATCCCAGAGCGCCGTCTGCTGTTTAAAAACCATCCCAGAGCGCCGTCTGCTGTTTAAAAACCATCCCAGAGCGCCGTCTGCTGTTTAAAAACCATCCCAGAGCGCCGTCTGCTGTTTAAAAACCATCCCAGAGCGCCGTCTGCTGTTTAAAAACTATCCCAGAGTGCCGTCTGCTGTTTAAAAACTAGCCTAGAGCGCCGTCTGCTGTTTAAAAACTAGCCTAGAGCGCCGTCTGCTGTTTAAAAACTAGCCTAGAGCGCCGTCTGCTGTTTAAAAACTAGCCTAGAGCGCCGTCTGCTGTTTAAAAACCATCCCAGAGCGCCGTCTGCTGTTTAAAAACTAGCCTAGAGCGCCGTCTGCTGTTTAAAAACTAGCCTAGAGCGCCGTCTGCTGTTTAAAAACTAGCCTAGAGCGCCGTCTGCTGTTTAAAAACCATCCCAGAGCGCCGTCTGCTGTTTAAAAACTAGCCTTGAACTATCCAGTGCTTGGAGAGCACTCTAGGAAGATGAACAATTAAGCTGAACTATATTTTTGTTGTTTTGATGCTCGAGATTATGCACACTTTTTGCTTATAAGCATTTCTGTTTTATTAAGAATGATCAAGTGTAATTGTGCATCAGTGTTTCCTCAATTTAAACTCCAGATTCACACAGATCCTGATCAGCACGTCTGAGAGAAGAGTGATGTTTCCTGATCTCCAGTCAGTGCTGGTCTCCTGACGATTAGCCAATTACACGTCAGCATGATGCTAATGCGTGTTTGTAATGAGACTGTTAGCTGAGCACATGCGGAGCGTGGTCTGTCTGTGAGCCAGATCCACTGAACAAAGACTCCATCACATCTCAGAGAACAATAACCTGCTGTTTCTGATCTATGTGGAGACTGGCCTCATTCTGTACACATTGCACAACATCCCCATATTTCAGAGCAGTAATGCTGTTATGTTTCCACTGCAGCAGGATAATTCAAACACCGAAGCATGAGATGTAAAGGGGTTTATAGTCTTAAGCTTATTGAAGGAACGTTCAGTGTGATGTCGAACACAGAAACAGATTTCACAAGAGATTAACCAACTCTCAAGACTTTTCAGATGACTTCTCTATACAGCTCTTTTTTTGTACATTTCTTGCAGTTTTTGTTACACAATCATACAGAATATCATACAAAACATTTCTGAAATATCCTGGAGTTTTAAAAGGTCTATTCCAGACATTAAAAGCAGGGAATTTATCTATATTTCTTGTCCAAATCACTGAATATATATCAGGGATTTTTGTTTATCATTTAAATTATTAATTTCCATTAATCAAACGTATTTTTTCTGTATCATGTCATATCATTGAATTGTTTCAGTATGATCATTTCCTTTCTCGATTCTTAACCCAAAGCAATAGTGCACCTAAAAATGCAAATGTCTTGCCGGTGTAGGGAGTCGAGGGGAGTTCAAATCAAGTCAGCTCTATGTTAATAAGGTATGATATGGTTTGGCGGCAACCAATCGAAATGTAGAATGGAGGATAGTAGGGCTGTGTGATTTACCAAAATCGAATCGCTAGAGGCTTATGTATTATTGTATTATTTAATTTCCCCTGCCTAGAGTAAATGCGTGACAACAGGTGTCCTGACATTTTATCCTACCCGTCAGATTATGCTACCAATCACTGTATTTGAATGGTTCTGAGGTTAGGGATTAGGTAGATTAGGGTGATATTACAGCTTCGTATCACACTAGTCTACATTAAAATTTACACTAATAGCAAAATTTGATGGGTAGCATATTGCGTCATCAATACCATTCATACCTTTTTGAATGGAAGGTAGGACAATCTGACAAGGTAGGACAATTCGACAGAACACTAGCTGTGAGTGACAGCCTTACTAGCCAATTAAGTGAGCACATTATCGTTCTGCCCAATCAGAATTGTGCAACCGAACTACGCCCACAATAATAAAAAAAAAAAACACAAACAGGAAAGCGCTGACAAGTGGGATGATGGCGATGGGGGAAGCGAGAATCGCATGCTAAGGACAGTACAAAACAGCAGCCCATTATGCGTTCATTATTGGTGAAGGAAATTCAGCTTTTTAATCAGTGAAAGTCCAGGAATAGTCCAGGGAATCGGACGTTTTGATGGGAGAAATGAAGCTTTTCAAAGCAATTGAACCAATTCCTTTGCACAATGACTCACTGTTCGAAGAAGCGTTCGAAATGCCACATGCTAGTCACGTCTGCTGGTCAAAACTGTAAATGCGTTTAAAAACTCCTGCATTACAATTGGCTGTTTCAAATGTTAAACTGAAAATATAACTGATCAATTGCACTTTACTGATAATATAGTATTAAATATGAAGTGTCTGCATAATATTCGGTTTTTTATCAGTTGTTTTAGTTTGTTCCATTGTGGGCTCTGCTAAACAGGCCAACAAGAGACTATTAACTTAAATTATTCCTTTTGGGTTTAGAAATGTCACATTAAACCTCTAGAAACTCTGAGATCAGGTCAAATCTATGAAACCTGTTCAGTCATTCGCCACTGGGAGCGATGTGAGGCAACGTTCACACTGCGAGGCTTAATGCTCAAATCTCAGATATGCAATATCAGATTTGCCGTGTGAACTGATCGTGGTCCTACATGCACAAAAGTACGTAAAAATTACGGACCGCACAAAATGTCTGATTATGCACACAATGTGGATACTGTATGAAGTAAGCACGTTGTCAGATTAATATGATTATTTCCTTTTTCACAAACAACCGTGGTGTATTTCATGAATCGTCAAGGGTTGTTCCACGACTACTAATGTGTATTTCGGCATTTAAAACCTAAAATAAGTCTCTTTTAATCGAAAACACTGATCAGTCATTTATGATAACTGCGGTGCACGTCTTTCTGACCACTGGTGTAGTGAAATATCAAGGGTTAATGAGCAGCCGCAGACTAAACCGTGAAGGCAGAGTTGGTTTATCTCTGTTTGCGGAGTTATTTCATTTTCTGAGTAATTTCTCTGTAACTTTGTTATAAACAGCAGGCACCTGCAGAAGGGGGACTTTGGGTGCTTGAACACCTGCCCTTTGTTTCTCTCGGAGAGAAAGTTCCCCCTTAAAATGAAAGTTCCCCCTCTTTGCGCACGGATCCCCTATCTGCAACACCCCCGACGCTCTTCAGCTTCGCGATCAACCCGTGCCCCAATCGTTAACCAGATTAGTTAACAAGCAGCAGCTTTGCCCTCAAAATCTTTTTCATAACAACCAACTTTCTGTGGTAAAGTATTTGCCCTGTGTGCCATTCTATATGCTGCTGAGTAGATGATGTTTGCAGCACAGAATGGTGACGCATGTGGCTGAAAGATTATGTAAAAGTCACATGAAATCCTACATCACCGTTCACACTACAGTCGCGTAGCGAAACATCAGATCTATGTCTGATTTTAATACTAGGAATGCTACTGTGAAACGGGCTCAAATCTGAATTAAAAAGATCAGATTCCAATGCGGTTTGTGCTGTTCACACTGTCATGACAAAAACATGTGGGCAAAGAAAATCAGACTCGGGACACATTTGCCTGCAGTGTAAACGTAGCCTAAGTGAACCTGCGTGATTCATGTGGATATTACAGTATTACACAGATCGCCCCCCAGTGGAGAACTATTGAATTTTGTAAACATTTTCAAACAATAGTGGCACAATGTAGCCATGTTTACTAAAATCAATATTCGTTTATGACCACTTTTTAATCATATCACACATTAAAGTGAATCTTATATAAAATCATGGTGTACCCATCAGTCTCTGGATCTGCATGACAGACACCAAGAGTTTAACAATTTATAAAAAATGCATCACTTTCTGACTATTATTATTATATTATATATTGCGATTGTGATTTTCGAAAGTATTTCATCGCTTTGTAAACGTTTATTATTACCATTCGATGAGTCTCCCCATACAGTTTAATATAGCGATTGGACCCAGAAGCCGCTTCGCATGATGTCACACTTAACAAGTGGATAACATTTTGATACACGCTCCAAAACCACTTATTCAAAACCAAATGATTCATAAAGGTTTTGAAACTTGATAAAGCAATGCTTAGAAAAGAGCTCAGAGTGAGAACACTGAGATTAGTTTGTTGTAGCACATTACTTTTCTTTGAGTGTAAACTATGCAATGTGATTCCAGTAAAATATGATTTAAATTATTCATGTCAGAAAGTCTCTTCAGGCAGATTTAGAACAGGAGTCATTTGACGACTCATTAAAAGACTCTATTTAAGGATCCACTGCAGCACCCAAATCATTCATGTTAATTATTTATACTTTGCCATTTTTCTTGCCGTTCATCTGTTATGCTGAATGATGATGCAGGATTATTTTACCTAAGAGTTATTTGAAACATTAAAATAGACCATTAATGACCCTGAACCAGTGCGTTAAAGTACTAATTCTCACCATTTACTTGCTCAAGTGGGTCTAAACTTATGTGAGTTTCTTTCTTCTGTTGAACACAACAATATATAATAAAAATATATCATTTCATTGGTTATCGATAGGAGGAACAAAAACTACCTTGAAATTCAATGTCTGCATTCTTCAGTAAATAACTCAAACAAAATGATGACAGAATTGACATTTTGGGTGAACTGTCCCTTTAAGTTGCACAGGTACAGTGGGAGAAATAAGTATTGAACACGTCAGCATTTTTCTCTGAAAACACATTTCTAAAGGAGCTGCTGACTTGAAAATTTCACCAGATGTTGATAACCAAAGAAATGCATACATGCAAAGAAAACAAAACTAGAGTTGTGTGTAGTAGAAATGAAAGAGACAGGGGAAAAGTATTGAACACATGAAGAAAGGAAGGTGTAGAAAGACGCTTCTCATGTGAAGAATGAAGTCACATGCACAGGTGTGAGTTTTTCACTTCAACAGTGTCAAAATCTTGATGATTCTGTGGGTCTCATCTATCAAATCTGATCTTTATTTTGTATTTTCTATTGGATTCGAGTCAGGTGATTGGCTGGGCCATTCTACAGCTTGATTTTTCTTTCTCTGAAACCATTTGATGGCTTCCTTGGCTGTGTTTTCATTGCCTTGCTGAAATGTCCACCCCGACGTTGCAGCTGATGTTTATTTACACTGAGGAAGAGCAGAGGGTTGCTGAAGAACTACTGAGAGATTTGAGCTGCTGTCTGGGCTTTCACAGCCTTTCTACACCCCCCTTTCTTCATGTGTTCAATACTTATTCCCTGCATCATTTCATTTTATTACACATAACTTGTAAACTAATTAGTTTTTTTTCTGTTCATATATGAATTTACCAACATCTGGTGAAAATTTCAAGTCAACAGCACCTTTAGAAATATGTTTTCTGAGAAAAATAGTGACGTGTTCAATACTTATCTCCCTGAGAGTATATCAGAATAGTCAACAATTCATTGAAAGGGTCAAGATTTTTCTGTTATGCCAAATATCATTACAATATTAAGTAAAGATCTTGTTCCATGAAGATATGTAGTAAATTTCCTTCCATAAATCTATCAGAAATCTCAGATTGCAAATTTACTAAAAGTTGTATCTCGACCAAATACACTCTGTAGTTTAAATGCACCAAAATATTGTCTACATTCACTGAGAAATAGATAAAAATTTTCATTTTCTAAAGGAGGTGTACACATTTATGCTGAGCACTGTATGTATTTGTGTGTGTGTGTGTGTGTATATATATATATATATATATATATATATATATATATATATATATATATATATATATATATATATATATATATATATATATATATATATATATATGTATATATATATATATGTATATATATATATATATATATGTATATATATATATATATATATATATATATATGTATATGTATATATATATATATATATATATATATATATATATATATGTATATATATATGTATATGTATATGTATATGTATATGTATGTATATGTATATATATATATGTATATATATATGTATATATATATATGTATATATATATATGTATATATATATATGTATATATATATATATGTATATATATATATGTATATATATGTGTATATATATATATGTATATATATATATGTATATATATATATGTATATATATATATATGTATATATATATGTATATATATATATGTATATATATATGTATATATATATATGTATATATATATGTATATATATATATATGTATATATATATGTATATATATATATGTATATATATATGTATGTATATATATATGTATATATATATATATGTATATATATATGTATATATATATGTATGTATATATTTATATATATATATATATATATATATATATAGATAGATAGATAGATAGATAGATAGATAGATATAGAAAATGCCTTAGATATCTTAATACGGAACAATGAACAGTAAGTAGTGATGGGGCCAATGGCACTGCAAGCTTATGTGTGTCTTTCTGTCTGTGTTTAGTACTTGACCAAGCAGATGGAGATGTTGCGAGAGATGAACGAGCAGCACGCTAAAGTGTACGAGCAGCTGGATGTGACTGCCAGAGAGCTGGAGATAACCAACGAGAAACTGGTGCTGGAGAGCAAAGGGTCACAGCAGAAGATTGACAGGTGAGTAGAGCATCATGGGAAGCACACTCCTGACACTATAGCAGTGAAAAGACCTCCATATACTGACAGATACAGTTGAAGTCAGAATGATTCGCCCTCCTGTGAATTTCTTTTTCAAATGTTTCCTAAATGATGTTTAATAGATTCAGGAATTTCTCACAGTATTTCCTATAATATTTTTTCTTCTGGAGAAAGTCTGATTTGTTTTATTTCGGCTAGAATAAAAGCAGTTATTTAATGTTTAAAAGCCATTTACGGTCAATATTATTAGCCCCCTTAAGCAATATTAGTTTTGGATTGTCTACAGAACAAACCACTGTTATACAATGACTTGCCTAATTACCCTAATTAACCAAGTTAAGCCTTTAAATCTTGAAAAATATCTAGTCAAATATAATTTACTGTAATCGTGGCAAAGAAAAAAGAAATCAGTTATTGGAAATGAGTTATTAAAACTATTGTGTTTAGAAATATGTTGAATAAAATCTCTCCGTTAAACAGAAATTGGGGAAAAATAATATACAGGAGAGCTAATAATCCTTTTTATTCTGTTAATGACTGATTTTAACGTGATGCGAGGTTAATTTTATTATTCAAAAGTGAGTCAATTTTCACAGTTGCTTTCAATTAGAATGTTTGTTTTTACTCATGTCTGACCTCTAAATGAACTGAATCTGTACCAATGAGCCCCAAGTCGAAGTAGGCGGAGCCTCAGAGCTACACCCACCTGTTACATCATTACCACCGGCCAATAACAGCAGACTTTTCCCGTAAATTTCACTTTGGCAAGCTGCTTTGAACAGCTGAAAAGCGCTCTAAACTACAATTTTTTGTATTGTTTTTTCGTTTAACACCAGTTTTGTTCTTCAAGTTTGCTTAAAGTACATTAAAAGGCACATATGATGAAAATCATCTTCTGTAAGCTATTTGGACCGAACTGTTTGTAGGTATAGTGTCCACAGTCATATTGGAGTGATAGAAACACAATGGCTGTTTCTCAATATGCGTTCTTCAGCTGTCTAGCGTTCTCGTGTAACGTCATCATCAACTGCCAAAGCTCAGTTCCAATAATCAAGGCCGCAAGAACGGAGGATGCGTGAAACGTCCTGGATGTGGTCTTGATATTGAGGACGCATCGATGCAGACTTGAGTACCGATCTTGCTCTAGAAGTCCCAGAAGTCATTGCGACTGGAGGTGGAAAGCGAATTGAATTGAAGGTGAATTGAATTGAATTATTATTAAAGTTCAGAGATGAAAATTACTTATCTCAGGAGTTTCCCTAAATGAGACGGTGAATATAAAGATGATAAAATCTTAATAAAGGAATAAACACATTAAGGGTGTTTACTTGCTGAAATTTGTATTAATATCTGTTTTATTTCTATTGTGCAACGCATAATTGTAAAGTCTGTATGCATGGCATATATTTTGAAAAGGGGAAAAACAATAAACCGTATAAATGCTGTAATGTTTAAATCACAACAACGCATGAAGGTCATGTGACCATCAGGAAGAACGTAGCATCTCATTTCTCAGAGGACGCGTTCTCTGTTCTCGTGGTCTCCCGAGTTCGTTCTTCTGAGGTGACATGGCAAGACTATGCTCTGCATTCTTAGAATTGAGAAACAGCTTATTATAGCTGTTTATACAAGTCTTTTTTTATTTCCTGACGTTAAAATAGGATCCAAATCCCTCTCATTTTGAAGGCCACCACACTATGGGGAGTGTGGTATCCCCGCCCACTGAATTCATTGACAGCCGCTTATTAACATGTCTCTATAGTAACGCATTTAATCATATCAACAAGACGGGGTGTGCACAAAGCAACTGGGATTAAAGGATCTGTTCAGCTCTCTGTGATCATCAGTCATCAAATGTGATCAAGAATGATTTTACGAGTTTATTCCAAACATGCACTGATTTAAAATCGTTTTAAAGACCGTGAAATCGCTTTGAATTCATCAGCACAGCCGTGTGTCAGTACAGTTATAAAAGAAGACGTTTTAATCCCGGCTTGAGGACGATTAATCAGGTTTATTTTGTACATCAATGAAACCGATATCCATACAGCAGTGGATATTGACGTGTGTCCTGTCACATTTGCCATGCAAAAAGAGTGCAAAGCTAAACGTGTGTGTAAACTTTATATTGACTTTGTGTGTGACTCAACATTGCAGAAAGGCTTGAATTAACTCCACAACAGATACATCAAATAACAGCTGGGAAAGTTTTTAGTGTAGTAAGGGAGGTCTGCTTCATTCTCGTCTGGCGCTGTGCTGTTTATGTACGCGAGATGCTGCAGGTTTAATCTACGCCCATCAGAGCGATCTCCGTGAATCTGATACGCACGTGGGGATGGTGGGTGGGGAAAACCAGCTCATTTGCATTAAAGGCACAGACAGCACAAACAGCTTCAATCTCCTGAAAGCTCAAATTTCCCAGATCCAGAAAGGAATAAATAATCTGAATAAGCTTAAACTTTACAGACGCATTCTGGAGACACACAAGACTTATATTAAATCTTGAAAAAGGGGTACAATAGGTGCCCTTTAAGGCTATTAGTCTGGCTCAGCTAATGAATTATTATTTGGTCATGCTGACATTGCATTGTAACCTTCCAGGAGCTTCAATCAATTCATATTTATGAGCAAAAGCTTCAGCATGGAGGATTGATTCAGTATCTGACTATTTCTGCCTTCCAGCAAATCAGCCTTACTGTATTCATATTATCAGACATGAGAGTCTAACGCTTGCAAACATCTTTAAATATGCATTTTATTCCCAGTTATTAAAATTACACAAGGGCACTTGCATGTATAAAGGTTGACCGTATATATGTGTGCAAAGGTTAATGATGTATGCTTCTGTATTAGCTGGCCACCAAGATGCCAGAGAAACGGACATTTGGGATGTGGTTTATGCTGAGGCTCACACACACACACACACACACTGAATGATTATATGTATGCTTCCTCCAGACTGACCGGTACTATGGAGATGCTGCAGGGTCAGGTGGACACGCTGACGGCCCGTGTGGAGGAGCTGCGCACTCTGGAGGAGCTTAGGGTTCGCCGGGAGAAGAAGGAGCGCAGGAAGACTGTGCACTCCTTTCCCTGTCTCAAAGAGCTCTGCACCGCCCCCAGGTACAGCTCCATCCATCCATCCATCATCACCGCACTGCACCAACACCATGCTGGATAGTGTCCACAGGAAACTCTACTTCACCATGGACAAACAGTCAGTTCAGGGAACGAGTAGAACTGACTGATATAGGCCTCAGGGAGGCGTCGCGTTTAATTTCCTGACTGGAATGAAACCGTGGAGAACAGAAAGTACAGTGGTACAGGTCTAAGCTTTTTAACAACATGCAGATCATTTAGCTCAGCTGATGTCGACATAATTTATACAGTTCTGAAAGGTGAGAGTTAAGAAAATTAGATGGGCTACGACAATAGTTTTACAATATTTCACTAGCTTAGCGGTTTTTCTGCGTTGACAGTAACTCGGCTTCTTATGATACAATGCAAAAAAATCTTTTATTAGCGGAGCAGTTGTCGTTTTTCTAGTCCAAACATCTATAAAAATTCTTAAATCAAGAAGAGTTTTCTAGAAAAGTAGAAAAATATTTAGTTTTCTGAAATATTAAGTAAACATTTAGTGAGTTTTTTTCTTAAAACAGGAAAAACAATCTGCTAACGGGATAAGCAAAATAATCGTATTTGGGTTTTTTCCGTTTTGACATAAGTTTAGGTCCCACTTTATTTTAAGTGAGATTTACTATAATTAAACAGTTGAATCACATCCTGAAAGTTGACAGTTGGAACAGCTTAGAAGCCAATTGTCCCATTACTTTTGGACCCTTAACAAGTGGGAGGCACATACGCAGACTGTTGTAATTCCTAAAGTGTTCACCTGATTTGAATGTAAATACCCTCAAATTAAAGCTGACAGTCTGCAGTTAAATCCTGGTCATTTCATTTCCAATCCATTGTGTTGGTGTATAGAGTCAAAAATGTTATAATTCTGTATAATAATAATAATAATAATAGTTCTGTTATAATGATACATGTACTTATGCTTGATTAAATACCTGCATTTAATCACATCTGTAATTAATAGGGGTGTAATGGATCACAGTTGATTCGTGATTCATACGGATCACAAGCCATGATTCGGAACACACGTGACCCACGAATTAATACATTTTATTTTTACGCTACTAAATTTTTAGCGATTGCTTTCAAAACACACGTATTTAGGCTTTTCTGTAAAATATCATGACGAATGAAGTTGTGATAGGTTATTCGGGATGTGGTGGGTTTCTTAGGTTATTAAAGGTGTTTTCTGTCACTGCTTGTTTAGCTTGCATTAATGCATTCAGTGTAAGCTGCACGATTAATCAATAAAAGATCAGGATGTCAACACACTCTCAACATAAATTATACATGATGCTGATTTGCATATGTTTATTAATCCTTTGAATCGCTGCATTCAAATCTGTGTTTGAAACCATCCAAAATCAAGAAAGAGTTCCAGTCTTTAGTTTACAAACAGTCAAATAAAACTGGGAGAATAGTTTATAGTTTAGATCAAACCACTGATGTTTATGGTAAAGATTAAAATCACCATTATATGCATTTAACTTGATGCTCAAAAATGAAAGTTGTAGGCAGCAACTACATTATTTAACCAATAGGTGGCGACAACCAGCCGTCAGAAATACGCCACTGAATAATTCAACAATGATCATCTAGCAATGAAACATGAAGTTAGCGAAATGAGTGAATAACTTAAATATGAGACTATAATTTGTACAACTGATGTTTATTTTTAATGTTAGATTTCTACATTTAGTGTTAAGCAACAGTAGGAGTAACAGTGAATGTTTCACAGGACTGAATATTTTACCATTTACTTTTATTCAGCTGATTATTTCTTCATTTCAAAATTACAGCTAAGTTCTGTGTGCTAAAATCAAATGTTTTGTAATAAATTGAAGTTAATAATAATTAATTTTTGTAAGCACATGAGTAATTACACTGTTGACCATCCCTTACACCTTAACCCACCCTTAAACCTCCCTATACCACTAAACCTGTTCCTAACCCAACCCGTATCCCGCCTCAATAGCACCACATAAGTTCTGCAATACATTATGAACACAGTAAGTACATTGTATTCATATTTAAGGCCCCTTAATATAAAGCAGGAGATAAGTTTGTTTTACCCCACTGGCATGAAAAGCAGTTGTACTTCCGCATGCATATCAATATACAAAATGAGCATCTTTTCCACTTACTTTAGCGTATTAGCATTTAGCATTACCTGTTTATTTGTTTGTTTCAGTTGTGTCCATCAGCATGTGATCCCCATGTCTCCACTGAAAAAGCTCTTAAGACTTAATGAAAATCCTTTAACAATTTGCATGTGCAAAATGCAAGTAAATTTTACAATCTTAAAGCTAATTCAATTAACTCACGTGTTTCGCATCATGTGAAATTGACTTCATGTTTAACCTGACACTGCTAACTAAATTAAGTGGAAGTTGTTTGATTATTTTTAATTTTGATTGATTTATTGAGATGAGTCCACTAATGTTAACTTCTTATTTTTAGCAGAATCACTGCTTTTATCAACTAAATAAATCTTATCAGTTGCAAATCAGTACACTTAATCAGTACAACTTAACTGAAGACACACATTTCCACTGACTTAAAATATCTGACTTTATTTTAAGAAAATTGTACCCAAGAGCTAATTTACTATAAAAATGCTTACTGATCTCAGAGCAGTGTTAGCACATTAATGATGATTACAATAACACCAAGACCCAAAGCGTGAGTGCTACTCTTCTCCAAGGAGAAACTCCAAAGTTTTTCTCTTAAACGTAAACACACTCAAATGTAAATATTCTGCTCTTAATTCAATCCCATGCTAGGAACTACACATCAATACCACATATCCAATACTAAAATGTACTTAATATAGTTAATGCTAGGTTTGCAACGATTAGAAAATATTAAAATTCTATAAGTAAATGAATACTAATATTGAACTGTTTCCACTCATTGTGTTCCCCTGAGAAAGCCAATACTGTTCTGCTACTTAAACGTATTATTATTCCTTTTTCTGAGACAAAAATTGACCAACTCCACCTCCTCCTAGGCCTTTAATGCTATGACCACCAAACTTTGGCTTTCGGTTTTCCGGAAACTGACCTATTGACTTAACATTGAACCAAATTCATCATAACTCCGAAAGAGAAATTCTTAGAAACATGTGATCTTAGACATGGTAACTACATAGTAAACTGGGGTGTAAGTTTGCCCATTGACTTACAATGTTGAAGAAACTTCAATTTAAAACATAGACTTAAAATCCCATTGACTTAACATTGGATCAAACTCCGCACCACCACCTGATTTTCATACTAGGACATTCTAGTTATCCCTGGCACTTAATATTACAAGTTAAAAATGAGGACAGAATACTTATTAGGTTTAACCACACCACAAAGTCTTTTTTTTCAGTGTATAGTTTATGTTTTGCAGGTATGAGGATAGTTTCATGGTGTCTGACCCCGGTAGCGGAGACCTGGAGGAATGTCAGCCGGCAGACGAAGAGAACGAGCATCTGCGCGTGATGGTTTCTTCTCTGCGTGCAGCGGTGGCGGCTGAACGTGGCCGGCGGGAGGCTGCGGAGAGGGAGTGTGCCGCGGTGCTCCAGGAGTTTGAGCGTCTGGAACAGCGCCTCCTGGGGGCTGAGAGCTGCCAGCGGCGCGTGCACGAGCTAGAGGCAGAGCTTCAGGAGATGCAGCAGCTCCGCAAGTCTCGTGTCTGTCTGCTGAGCGGAGAGGAAGGCCTGGAGCAGACGCTGCTTAACTGTGCACCAGAGACCGACACTCCAGACGAGGCTGTGATGGCGCAGAACGGGGACTCTAATGACGGAGCTGCACCTGTGCGCAAGAGCTGCAGTGACACCGCTCTGGACGCCATCTCTGCGGTCGACGCCTCAGGGAGACGCAAAGGCAGCTACGCTTTACACGCTAACGGCGTCCGCAAGAGAGGCATGTCCATCCTGCGGGAGGTGGACGAACAGTATCACGCACTTCTAGAGAAATACGAGGAGCTTCTTGGAAAGTGTCGTCGCCACGAGGAGAGTCTGCGGCACGCTGAAGTCCAAACGTCTCGACCTGTGTCCAGAGACCCGTCCATGAAGGAGTGCCGGGTCGCGGAGCCACAGCAGCCGCCTCCGCAGACGCCCTCGACTCCTGAGGCTCTGGAGGGCATCAGCCGGCAGGTGGAGGCGGTGGACAAACGGCTGAGCCAGAACACGCCAGAGTACAAAGCCCTCTTCAAGGAGATCTTCTCCCGCTTGCAGAGGACCAAGAGCGATATAAACTCCACCAAAGGCAGGAAAGGTGGGAAATAGACCACTCCCCCACATAGACATCTGAAACATGGCAAACTATGTATGCAAATTACATGTAATGTAATTTGCATATACGTCCATGCATCAGATCCTATATGGGTCTGCTCTTAACTTCTGTGCCACTGGTTTTCGTTCCCTGGTTGTTCATGTAATGTCTTAACTATTCTTTAGGAAATTGTGCCAGAGATATTTAGCGACGGCTGTTATTTAGTGCGACTTATTTGGTGCCACTGATCAAGATAAATGGTGGTTTTCTATTAACAGGAAGTTCGTCTTTTGCGTCAGATGTGCTTTTTTGCCGGGTTGGCCTTTTAGGGTAGACCATATTACTCATTCTTGGTTTAACTGTAACCATATTCATCCTAATGTCGATCAGCGCTGGAAGACATGATGCTGATCCTTGCTGATCGTTTCCTTTCTCACATGTATCACGTCATGGATAATTACAGCCTTGTGTAACCACTTTTGTTCAATATTAAATCACACTTTGCTTTAGAAGGGTTTGCTTGATACGTTTATTACCGATGAACGAGTGAATGAATGATCAGGATGGTCTGCTGTGGGATCGTCTAGATGGAAACCCTTTCCTGCAGAAACCCAAACCCTAGGTCAACAAAAAGTGGCTACTTCCACCAAAAGTTCTAGGAACCGTAAGTGTGAAAACGCCAACAAAACTAGAACTATTGACTTTTGTTATTGCTGGCCTATGTAACACCTAGGAGTATGGATGGATGAAGCATCTACCAGGTGCTTGCAAGGTTATAGTTTCCTACAATGACGAAACCTATTCATTAACGGACTTGTTAAACACACTACATATTCAGTGATGTTCGAGGCACTTCGTAGTAAGACAAACCTATAAGCAGAACTACTTTCAGGGTTTAAAACACCTAGTACTTCTACATTGGCCACTTCTCAAATGGGGGATTCTTGGAAAGAATGAAGGGGAAAGTATACCAAACTTTGACTGCAAATTATTTATTTATTTATTTTTTGAGTCTGTGCAGACAACAAGTTGCACACTATAAAGGGTACTTTGAATGTCTGGCATGGTCCGAAATGCACTGGATCACTGGATCTCTAAATCAGGTGTGTTTAACAAAAGAGGATTAGGATTGAGAACCAGTTCATAAATAGGGGGACTTTAATTCTGAATAAACCAACCCAGGCACTACTGTTGAACTGTCATGCCATTATGAACTTGCCGCATTGAAGATCTGCTTTGTTCAGAATGAAGGGGGTTTCACGCTGGACAACAAGCACTGCATTAAATTCCCTTGTTCCGCACAGGTGTCATATCCAGTTCCTGGAGCGCCGCAGCTCTGCACAGTTTAGTTCCAACCCAAACACCTGATCAAACTAATTGAGTCCTTCAATTTTGTTTGAGACCTACAGGTACGAGAGATGAAGAAGGGATGAAGCCCTCCAGGAACTGGATTTGAAAGCTGTGCTGAACATCTCACCTGCTGCTTCTGACTTGCATTTAAAAAGCCTTTCATCTCGTATAACCTTTCACCAACTAAATTAAGTCACTAATCTCAGTACTGGAGCTCCAACTTGCATCAACACACCTGCCTGGAAGTTTACCTAGTAAGATCTTGATTAGCTTGTTCAGGTGTGTTTGATTAAGGTTGGAGCTGAATTCTGCAGGACACCAGGTCTCCAGGAACACATATAGTGATCTCTGGTCTTAAAGAATGCTTTGGTTTATTTAACGCTCTACATTTTTATTAAATTACATCATCAATGCTGTAAAAGAAATCTTATAAAATTAAAGACATATGAATCATTTGACATGTTCCTTAGGTAGTGTTCACTGCACCCCACCCTTGACCCTTGCACATGGGAAATTGGCTGACGTTGAAGTGTACTTCATTCAAAGATTACACACTATTTGCAGTGTCATCAGGCTAAACTCATAGAAGTGTGACCATGAGATTTCCCTAAGTTACAGCTTGCTCTCTTTAATACCCTTGCTTCTTTCCATCCTGTGATGCCCACTTCTCAGGGGATTTATGGTCAAATAAAACTCCTGTAAAGTGAAACAGAAAATGTGCAGAGTAGCAGGTCATGAGAACCAGGATTGAGAACTACAGGCAGAAAAGGAATACCACCAAGCAGATCCCAGTCCCAAACCCAGGGGAACCAAGTGGATTCTGGACTCTTTCAGTAATAATACAATCTGGTTCTTAACAAGCACCAGCAATGGTAAAACAGAAGCACAAGACTACCCCGTCCACTCTAAGCTGTACAAGATGACCCTGTGTACTCCTAAATTCCAAAAACATTCTGCAGAGCAAGGCTTACCATCTAGAACCCCCCCGGTGAAGTATAACCAAAAGAAGCAATGGTACAACATTGATGTTGGTGAATGAAAGACAGAAGAAACAGTCTGTTGTGAACACTTTAATGTTGACACAGGTGAACAAGTAATCTCCAGCCATCATAGAGAGAAGTACAAACAGATGAAGACACAAGCAGCATTCTGGACCAACAACAAGCTACTAATTAGCAGACGATGTCGCCAAAGGAAGAAAAAGCATGTATAAAACAGTACAGTGATGCATGGGCACATCCTCTCTTCTCTTGTTTGAACGCTGAGGTTAGACTACACCTGGACTGGAGCTGATTTCAGATCTGCTACAAACGCACCTCCATTAAACTTTCCCTTTAGATTTACACACATGCGGAGAGCAGCTCGTCAATACTGGAGGCACGGTCTACGGTGTTTGGTCGTTTTTTAGGTTGAGTAGTTCAATACTTGAGATTTGTTAGTGAAAACACAGCCCTTTTTCGGCTTTGACACATCCTAATCGGCAAGCCACAAAGCAAAAGGGCACATTCTGCTAACGAAGCACCAGTTGTCTTTGGAAAGCAGGAGGTTCGGGATGACTGGAGGTTCCACTAACTTCTACCGGCCTTCACATTTGGTCCATTCTGAATCGAGCTAATTGAACGAGGCAGCAGACGTGCCCGCTAGTCTCCAGAGAGCATCGGTAAAGCCTCAAAATAGATAGGCAGCTCCTCAGTGTCTTTGCTACAGGATTCATTTTAAGGCCACATGGCGATGAAATGGATAAACAAAAACAAACCCTACACCATCAGAGCAGGGCAAGGCTGATTCTTCCGTCAAACCCTACATAGCTAAAACCATATTCGGACACGCACACATTCATACCGGGAGCCGAGAAAAGTCCCGCTTGCTAACGCTTCTGTTATTCTACAGGTAACCACACTACGCTAACCCTAGGCTCATCTCAAAGGCATCGGAGACACGTTCCCACGAAAGGCAAACTTGAGTTGTGAGGGAATGCCAGTGGCAAAATATCAGCAAATCTCTCATTTCACTCATAAAGGCAGATCATGGTTAAAAAACAAAACACAAACAAACGAGGAATGTCGGAGAAGGAAGGAATGACGCGGGATAAACAGGGACACAGAAGGAAGGAAGGCAGGGCGGTGAAGATTACAATAGCAACCATGTCAAAAAAAGTATCCATGAGGTGAACTATTTTTTTAGATTTTTTTTCTCTCCTCTGTTTTTACCTTTTATATACAAACAAACCAAAACACAAAATATGGATTGTGCACGTTTTTGTTTGTTTTCACATATATATTTTCATGAAAAGCCTCAATACTTGTTGGGGAAATGGAGGAAAGGGAGGGAAGAGATGGGATGGAGGGGGACTGCAGGAAAGTGGACGGAGTGAGAAAGATCCTTTTCCTTTAAATCAGTTAATCCAGGATTATGATGTCATTGATGATGATGACGGAGGGAACTGGAGGAGGAAGAAAAGGGGGGGGGGGGGGATAGGAGGATGGCAAGAAGGAAAATGGGGCTCAATCTTTCCAGTCCTTCTTGATGTTCAGGTTCCACTCCCAGGACAGGTGGTCGTGCTTGTCGTCGTCAGTGAACTTGGATTTGATGTTGTAGGTACCGCGGGCCAGCATGCCTTTGGGTGCCTCCTCTAGGGGCGTCAGGAACTCGTATTCATCCGGCCGGGGGCCGTAGCTGCCCACCATGTAGTCGGACTTATCAACTGAAAACAAGAGACAGGAGGTTGGGTTTAAATCATGCGGAGTACACTAGTAGTGTCTGTCTGTGGTTTTTATGCTACTTTTCCAACTCAGACCTCACATTCTTCCCACCTCCATACCTGTCAACATTGGGATGTAAAAATACGGGATACCCCAGATACGGAGCGCATCAGTCAGCATTGATACATGACTGGACCGATTCAGAGATTGCATATGAAGGGTGACAGTCGACGCACAGCTTTAATGGAAATGAAGAGAATGCGGCCATTTTAATATTAATTTCAACGTACGTTCAAGTCAAAATAAAGCGACGCATAATTTAACAGCTCTTGCAGTTACCACATTAGAGATCAGCTCTTTGACGTTACTTTCACTTTTCATAGAAGGATTGAAAACAGGAGAAATACAGGAAAATATTTGTGTGTGAATGAGAGTATGGGTGTTTCCCAGTGATGGGTTGCAGCTGGAAGGGCATCCGCTGCGTAAAACATGTGCTGGATAAGTTGGCGGTTCATTCCACTGTGGTGACCCCGGATTAATAAAGGAACTAAACCGAATAGAAAATAAATGAATGAATGAGTTTCAGTTTAATTGGCTGAAATCACGGTCATTACATGCATACTTTAAGAAAAGTGGCCCTCGGGGATCAGAGTTACGTCCAAGTTAGACTTCACCTGCCTAAACACTCAATTCTCAGTCATTCAAGCAATCCTGAAGGATCTATTTTTCAGGTGTGTTTGATTAGGGA
This sequence comes from Danio aesculapii, assembly GCF_903798145.1. Taxonomy (NCBI): domain Eukaryota; kingdom Metazoa; phylum Chordata; class Actinopteri; order Cypriniformes; family Danionidae; genus Danio; species Danio aesculapii. The sequence goes on along the minus strand of NC_079437.1, from coordinate 59,945,250 downwards.
TGAACAGTGGGGTCCTACAAGACTGGTGTTGCCCACCCCTGTCCCAGAGTATGCTGTAAGTGTGGACTTAAGTGTGGTTATGGAAAACTTAATTGTTAATACTTTTTTTGTAATACGAAAATTCCATCATTCACTTTCCTTCGGCTTCATCCCTTATATTTCAGTGGTTGCCACATCGGAATGAACCACCAACTATTCCAGCATACGTTTTACGCAGCAGATGCCCTTCCAGCAGCAACCCAGTACTGGGAAACACCCCCACACACTACGGCCAATTTAATTCGTCAATTCCCCTATATCGCATGTGTTTGGACTGCGGGGGAAACCGGAGCACCTGGAGTAAACCCACTCGAACACAAGGAGAACATGCAAACTCCACACAGAAATGCCAACTGACCCAGCTGGGACTTGAATCAGCGACCTTCTTGCTGTGCTGTGAGCCCACAATGCTATCCACTGAGCCGCCGCGTGATACAAACATAAAATAAATGTACTATAAGAACCCGACTACTAGACGGACAGTTACCCTGCATTATTGTCTGGAGCTGCAAGTGATTATATCTGAACTTAGTTTAGAAGTTTTGAATCACAAAGCCTGAACACTGATGATGATGATGATGATGATGATGATGATGATCGTAACTCTCCTGATTTTGACCTTCAGTAAACAATAATTAATGTTCAAATACACTTGAATTGATCTCGTCATAACCAACAAAAGAACCTGTTTCTGCTGAATCACAGTGCCACCTAGTGGTGTGACTGACGGGACTCAGAGTTCAGAAGGCACTTTCTACATCAGAAATGTCCCAGTTTATCGGCTTTCACAAAGTTTAACTTCATATTTTTAGTTTAATTCAACACAAATGTTAGGGCAGGAGTATTTCTACATTGTTTTTACAGCGTACATTTACTGAATCCACAATCCAGTGAAGGGATAGTTCTTCACTCATCTTATATGTTTCAGACCTTCCTAAGTTTCTTTCTTTGACAAAAGTCGTCAAAACCATTGACTTCCACAGTATCTGTTTTTCCTACTATGGAAGTCGATGGTTACGAGGTTATGAACATTCTTCAAAACATCTTGTGTTTCAAAGAAGGAAACAAGTGAAAGATGAGTGAAGAATTCTCTCTCTTTTTATCTAAATAATCCCTTTAAAAGAAGAGTGATTTGAGGAAGAGTGCACAGAGATGCATCCTCTATTTTTCTTCTCCCTATAAGAACAAATAGAAAAGATCTGCCCTCATGACCAAAATATTGGGTTGAGTGTTTGAGCACTTACTCTTCACCCCTTTCCTGAAGGTCTGCTGTACATACTTCAACCCGGAGACGATCTCTTTGTTTACCTGTGAACAGATCAGTTTATGAGAGATTAACAGCTGTACTGGGTTAATGTGATCCATCAATCAGCATGTCCTTTACATGCACTCAGTGGAGCCAGAATATACTTGCTAATCATTTTGCTTTCAACTTTTATGTATATACACACTCACCGGCCACTTTATTAGGTACACCTGTCTAACTGCTTACTAACGCAAGTTTCTAATCAGCCAATCACATGCCAGAAACTCAATGCATTTAGGCATGTAGACAAGGTCAAGACGATCTGCGGCAGTTCAAAACGAGCATCAGAAGAGGGAAGAAAGGGGATTTAGGTGACTGAGCGTGGCATGGTTGTTGCTGCCAGAATGGCTGGTCTGAGTATTTCAGAAACTGCTGATCTACTGGGATTTTCATGCACAACCATCTCTAGGGTTTACAGAGGATGGTCTGACAAAGAGGAAATATCCAGTGAGCGGCAGTTCTGTGGGCAACAACATGAAAGCATGGATCCATCCTGCCTTGATCAACGGTTCAGGCTGGTGGTGGTGGTGTAATGGTGTGGGGGATATCTTCTTGTCACACTTTGGGCTCATTAGATCCAATTGAGCATCGTGTCAACACCACAGCCTACCTGAGTATTGTTGCTGACCATGTCCATCCCTTTATGACCACAGTGTCTCCATCTTCCAGCAGGATAACACACCATGTCATAAAGCGCAAATCATCTCAGACTGGTTTCTTGAACATGAAAATGAGTTCACTTTACTCAAATGGCCTCCACAGTCACCAGATCTCAATCCAATAGAGCACCTTTGGGATGTGGCGGAATGGGAGATTCGCATCATGGACGTGCAGCCGACAAATCTGCAGCAACTGTGTGATGCTCTCATGTCAATTTGGAGCAAAATCTCTGAGAAATATTACCAGTAGCTTGTTGAATCTCCCCCACCAGGAATTAAGGCAGTTCTGAAGGCAAACGGGGTCCAACCTGGTACTAGTAAGGTGTACCTAATAAAGTGGCCGGTGAGTGTAATAATCAAATGTGATCAATTACATTTAATTGAGTGGATTATAACAGAAACTAATGTGCAGTTTTGGACAAATGTATGTAAACTCTCAGCAGATTTACACCAAAACTAACTCTGTGTGTGTGTTTTGGTGATATCAGTCTGACCTTGAAGCTGATCTTTATCCTGTACTCCACTCCTTCCTTCAGTATAAACGACTGCTTCTTAAAGGACTCCAGATCACCTGAGAATAAAACACACACACCAGAGAGTTACTACAGCTGCCACAACATCCTAGTGAACGCGCACACACACACACACACACACACACACACACACACACACACACGTCAGATGGGGTTTGGACTGTTTTTACAGGAGTGAATGACAGACTGCAGTTGAATCCTGTTTCCAGCAGATGGCTGCAGGACACACACACACACACACACACACACACACACACACACACACACACACACACACACACACACACACACACACCTGTCTCTGCTAGTGGCGCTCTCAGACCGCTGTGCTTTAACTAGGTTATGTGACACTGAGATTTACCACTGCTTTGATTACAGTACAACCGCTGATAATGGATAAATAAAGCAGAACTGGCCTCAGATGGTGACGTCACAGGATATACAGGGTGAATGTGAATAAACAGCACATTTAACTATATGCAGCAGAGTTCTCACACCTTTTACAGACGTCAAATTTAGGCATTTTAATTCTTTTACAGCAGTGATAAACTACATATTTACATAAATAACATGCGTACTTCAGCTTTTATCAGGTGCTATTATCGTACAGTATAGCACTGTGGTAATGAAAGGTTTTAGTTGAATGTTTTACACTCTTACTTACATCTTACATGTGTCTTACTTCATCTTAAATGAATATTTACTGTAATTTCATGCATTGTTAATTATTTCATTTATAAGTTTATTAGGAATAGGGTCGGGTATCGTTTGGGGTTATTTTGATACCTGCACAGAAATAGCAGAGAAAGCTGCAGAGATTGTGTGTGTACTCACCCTGCAGGTCTAGAACCAGCGGCGCAGGAGCGGTCTCGCACATCAGCGTGAGCCGCGTCACCTGAACATTGGGGGCGCTGGGATCTGTGAAGACGAGAAAAACACACATAAAAGAAAAGCATTAGCGTTTATAAATCCGCAGTAGAGCTGTGCGATATTGGAAAGATCTTTTATATACACTGCTTTATATTTCAGCAGATGACTTCAAAAGTTTGATCACTTAAACGACAAAGCGAAGTAGACCATAAGATCCTCAAAAACTAGACATCATGTTAAGATCCATTCAAAAACAAATGAAATGTGATGATCTGAAACTTTAATGAGTGACAAACATGCAAAACAATGTAAGAAATCAGCAGGGGGCAAATACTTTTTCACACCACTGTATATACATACACCGTGGCTTCTTGTACCTCTCTGATATTTGCCGCCAGTTTATCAGGAAGTGACGATTTTGTTTTCTTTTGCTTCTCATTGGATGGAAACTCTTAATTGGCATTTGTTTTATGAGATATTCCAGCTTCATGCGTGAATCGAATTCACTTATTCTGATGGAAACACTGTCAGACACTGTCTCGGGAATGTTTTCCATGAAGCTCAGATTGTTTGCACAGAGATCAGGGCGGATTATTAGTTTTGTCAGCCGATAAAAGGACGAGAGAATGGGTGTATTTGCAGAAGATGTTTGACAACACAACTGTCCGCTGATTTGTTTTCTCTGTGGCTCGTTCTGCAAGCAAACATCACAGTTTTGTTTAGAGTAGAGCCAAGAGTCCCGTCACAGCGGAGAAACACACACTGCAACAAATGCATTTCTGACCCTTAGGGTTTTTGTCTTGTTCCTAGCCCAAATGTCTGACAATACCTAAATCAAAAATCATTTTCTAGACGAGCAAACAATTTCAAATAACACATTAATAATAATACATTAATAATAATACATTTTCAAGTCAAATAATCTGCCAATGGAGTCAGCAAAATAATCTTGTTCATGCTTTAAAGTAAGATTATTTAGCTTGTTTTCAGGAAAATAAATCACTTAATTTTCAGAATTACCTCTGAAAACAAGACTAATTTTTTATTCGTGTCCAAAAACGCTTCTTAATTTAAGACTTTTTAGATATTCGGACTAGAAACAGTTTTTTTGTAGATGTCAGTAACAACTTAAGTAATCCAAACATACAAGAACAACAAATCTGATTAGTTTAGAAATGACGTTATGTGTACTAAAGTGAAATGACACAGAGAAAAAGTATCGAACACATAAAGAAAGGAAGGCGTAAAAAGGCATGGAACGACCAGACAGCAGCTGGAATCTCTAAACGCTTTCTTATTTTGAGATTTCTTGTTTCTAGTCCAAATAATTATAAATTCTTAAATCAAGAAGCATTTTCTAAACAATCAAAACATTGTCTTCAGAAATGAGTCAAAATTAGGAGAGTTTTTCCTTAAAACAAGCTAAATAATCTGCCGAATGTAGCAAGCAAAGTAAACTGATCTCAAAGTGTAAAGATTTTAAGAGTGATTTCAGGTAAAACTCACTTTCATTTTAACAATGTTTTGCTTGTCTTGAAAATGCTTCTTGATTTAAGAAACTTTTTATATTTTGACAAGAAACAAGACAAAACTTTTACTTAAAAAAAGCATTATTGGGGACTCAATGAGGACTAATGTGACCCTAGACCACAAAACCACTCAGAAAGGTCATCTTTTGGAATGTAGATTTACACACTTGTCAATAAATACCATTCCCATTGATATGCATTGATAGTTATGATATGACAATATTTAGCAGAGACGCGATTGAAAATCTGGAATCTGAGGGTTCAATGGAAACACTGATAAAAATCAGCTGTCCAGTGATCATGTTGAGCAAATTAAGCTCTTGGCAGTGCACAACACCAATCAAAAATTGAGTTTGGATACATTTATGATAGAAAAATTACCAAAATATCCTAATGGAGCATGATCTTGGCTTAATATTATTAATTCTTTTAAACAAATCTATCAATGAGACAAATACAATTAAGATACTTAAAACTGGCTTTGTTGAAATAAAAAATGTAAAATTAAACTCAATAACAGATGATCTGAATGTTCAAATTAAATTTAAAAAATGAAGCTTACGTTTGTATTGTTTTAATATCTCTAAATTAAAAAATACACACAATATATATATATATATATATATATATATATATATTAACTGCTTGTTCGAACTATGTATTTAAGACGAGCTGAATCAACAACTCTCGAGTTTTTTTGGGATAACTTAATTTTTTTGTGTCAAATCTACTTAAATCTGGAAAAAATCAAGTTACCTTAATCTATTAGTGTTGTTACAGCATGAAGGAATTGTGTTGTGAACTCAACAGTGTGCTGTTATGAGCCCCAAACTGACCACATCTGTAGTTTTTTTATTTTCACATAGCATTCATTGCTTAGTCCCTTATTTATCAGGGGTCGCCACAGTTGAAGGAACCTCCAACTATTCCAGCATATGTTTTACAATGCAGATGCCTTTCCAGCCACAATCCAGTACTGGGAAACACCCATACACTCTATAGCGCATGTGTTTGGACTGTGGGGGAAACCAGAGCACCTGGAGGAAACCCACAGCAACACTGGGAGACCATGCAAACTCCACACAGAATCGCCAACTGTCCCAGCTGAGGCTCGAACCAGCGACCTTCTTGCTGTGAGGCCACAGTGCTAACCACTGAGCCACCGTGCCCCCTATCACATAGCAAGATATCACAAAAACTGCAGTGTGATCCAATGTCGAGCACAAGTAATTGAGATTTGGAAACGATAAAACAAAAGGTGTGTGTCTGTATCAGGAAGATCCAGTTTTGTTTAGGGAAACTGCAGAAATGTAAGACAATGTACCTGATCCTGGATAACAGAACCGGGGATTTCCCAAACGCAGCTCATTCTGATGCTAATGAATCTTTCTGAACACGCGGCCCCTGCAGACGTGACCTGGTTTTGGGGTCTGTGTTACCCAAGAGTCTGGAGCTCCAGCCCAGAACAACATGATTTACTCAAGTAGGACAAACTCCTGGATCAACAATATCAGACAGACGGTGCTGGAACCAACACACGGATCTGGAGCAAACGCACACGCTGACTGCTCTGACCAACACTCAACGTTCCCAAAACATCCTCTAACTCACGTACAATCATGCGCACACACACACACACACAATAACTCAAGTACAATCATGCACACATACACTCATGAATGTGCACACACGCACATACAATCATGCACACACTCACGCACACACCAACTCATGTAAAATCATGCGCACACACACATACACGCACACACACACACACACACTAACTCAAGTACAATCATGCGCACACACACACTCATGCACACGCACACACTAACTCACATACAATCATGCGCACACACGCACACGCAAACTCACGTACAATCATGCGCACACACACACACACACTAACTCACGTACAATCATGCGCACACACACACTCACGCACGCACGCACACACACTAACACAAGTACAATCATGCACACACACACTCATGAATGTGCACACGCGCACGTACAATCATGCACACACTCACGCACACACCAACTCATGTACAATCATGCGCACACACACATACACACACTCATGCACGTGCACACTACTACACGCACACACTCACTCATGCTCACACACTAACACATGCACAATCACGCACACACATTCTCACAGGTATCCACTAACGCACACACAATCACGCAGGTACACACACACATGCACACACATGCACGCACAAACACGATCACGTGCGCACACACACACTCATGCACCCAAGCCCCCCGCCAATCAAAGCAGCTAAAACTGAACGTGTGCTGAAAGAGCAGCAGGTCAGGGGGATGCAGGCTGGTCCAGGACCTGCTGTACAACCCGAGATGTGCGTTGACACAGTCAAATAGGTCAGCGCACAGAGACACAGTGGAGACAGGGACACACACACACACACACCTGCAGCCACAGCGCAGGAGCCCAGCAGTGCCTCCTTGTACTTGCGCAGGCTTTCGTCATCCTGGTCCAGCTCCTGGATCTCCTGCAGGCTCTTCTGCGCCGGAGCCTTGTAGTTCACCGATTCCCCCTGCTCGTTCTCAGCTGCGATAGCGGCTAACTGCTCTGGGGTGGGCTCCTGCTCGGCCATGATGGACAGCTGGAGGAAACAACACACACACACACACACACACACACACACACACACACACACACACACACACACACACACACACACACACACATTAAAACAAGTCCTGTTATAATGTCAACTTCCCTTAGTGAGTTACCAAAATATTTACAGCATGACATATAACACAAACGGTGGCTCAGTGGTTAGCACTGGCGCTTCACACCAAGAAGGTCACTGGTTTGAGTCCCGGCTGGGTCAGTTGGGTTTCTGTGTGGAGTTTGCATGTTCTCTCAGTGTTGGTTTCCCCCACAGTCCAAACACATGCGCTATAGCTGAACTGATCAACTAAATTCAAGGTAGTGTATGAGTAAATGAGAGCGTATAGGTGTTGTTATGTGTGTATATTAGAATAGTTGGCGGTTCATTCCGCTGTGGCAACCCCTGATAAATAAGGGACTAATCTGAAGGAAACAATATAAACACTCCATCAATTAATGTGATCAGATTCCTTACAGACTTTACAGCTGAGATAAACAAAATAAGACCCCTTTAAAGGTACAGTTCAGCAAAGTTGACGTCATTAGGGCTGTGCAATCAATCGAATCGCGATTTGAATCTGTGATTAGCGAATCGCAAGAGGCTGCGATATGAAATATACGTTTTATATGATAGACCCAGATGCGACTTTCTCCAGAATATGAAATATTATAGGAAATACTGTGAATAATTCCTCTGCTAAACATTATTTGGGAAATATTTATTTTTTAAAAATTCACAGGAGGGCGAATAATCTTGACTTCAACTGATAATCGTTTTGAATAACTGTGATTACAATTATGACCAAAATAATCCTGATTATGATTTCTCCCATAATCGAGCAGCCCTAAACCGAACTATGCAGAACGCTCACAATAAAACAAACACACAGGAAAGCGCGGACAAGTGGGATGATGGCGCCTGCCGCTTCAGAAGCATTAACAGATGAATTAGTATCAAAGAAAAACAGCATGTCAGTAATATGGAAATATTTTGGTAAGTCACAGAGCTGTCGCACATGGAAATACAACTATCAGCACCTATAAAAGCACCACTGGCAGCTATATGAGGAGCGTCTTGCTAAAAAGTCAACTAAAAGTATTGCCAGTGACACTCAATCTAGTAGCTAGCAACAGCAAAGTACAATTCCAGAGTTGTTTGCAGCTGTTACACCATCTGAAAAAAAACATCCTGAAGGCACCAGGAGATAACTAACGCCATAACTCACTACTGAGAAAAATGAGTGTTTAATTTCTGAATATTAATAAACAAATTTGAATAAAAGTTGAAGGTAATATCTCTTTTTTTAAGCTTCTTTTTCAACACTCACTGCATTTTAGCAGTAAGAAGCTTAAATACAGAATATGGAGCTGAAGATTGACTACATAATTAAATCACAAATCAAAATAAAAATAATAATAATAATAATAATAATAATAATAATAAATCAAAAAAATCCCAATATCTGCCAAAAAAAGAAAACAAATAACATTTTTAAAAAGCGCAATTAGATATTTCCCCCAATCGCACAGCCCTAATCGTCATTTACTCTTCACTTTTTTTCCAAACCTGTTTGACTTTCTTTCTTCCGTCAAACAGAAAAGCCGATATTTAGTAAAATCTTATAACCACTGACATTTGTTTTTTTTTTTCTATAATGGAAGTCACTTTCCAACATTCTTCAAATTCTCTTCTTATTTTGAGCGCGTTCAATAGAATGATTAAACTTATAAAGGTTTTTTACTAGACGTATGTTAATATTCAATAATTCAATACAGCGTTAAAATTAACATGCACAATATTGATATCATTGATCACCTCAAAATATAATTATTTATTATTTAAACTTGGAATATTCTTTAAAAACACATTTTCATTTGTTAATCTGGCCAACAACACTGACATTTTGATGACTATTAACTGGCCCTCGTTACAGTAAAGCTCCGTTTATTAACATCAGCTAATTTAATAAGAGTCAATGTAATGACAACAGCAAAAGCATTTATTGCTCTTAGCTAATGGTAATTCCTTAATGCCTAATAATGTATAAAAATAAATAAAGATAATAGTAAATAAGTATTTAACATGGCCCCATTTTTCTCAGAAAACATATTTCTAAAGGTGCAGTTGACTTGAAATTTTCACTAGATGTTGCTAACAACCAAAGAAATGCATACATGCAAAGAAAACAAAACTAATTAGCTTACAAGTTATGTGTAATAAAATGAAATGATGCAGGGGAAAAGTACTGAACACATGAAGAAAGGGAGGTGTAGAAAGACCAGACAGTAGCTGAAATCTCTCAGTAGTTCTTCAGCAACCCTCTGCTCTTCCTCAGTGTAAATGAATATCAGCTGCTTCAGTCCAACATCTACATTAGCAGATGATGAAGATGAAACCAGGGTGGACATTTCAGCAAGACAACGATCCAAAACACAGCTGAGGAAACTCTCAGATGCTTTCAGAGAAAGAAAATTAAGATGTAGAATGGCCCAGCCAATCACCTGATCCGAATCCAATAAAAAACAAAACAAAAATAAAGCTCAGATTTGATAGACGAGACCCACAGAACCATCAAGATTTTGACACTCTGTGTAAGTCTGAAAAACTCACACCTGAGCAATGCATGTGACTTTATTCTCCATATGAGAGGCGTCTTTAAGCTGCCATCACCAAAAATTTAAATAGAAGGGGATAGCGTTTTTTAATATATAAAGTATTAAACACATTTCAGTAGTTCAGTACTTTCTCCTCGTGTCAGTCTATTGTTATTACACAACAATCTTTTCAGTTTAGTTTTTTTAATGTTTGTATTGTTTGGGTTTTTACCAAAATCTCGTTCAATTCCATGTCAACAGCACCTCTGGAAATATTATTCCCAGAAAAAAACATGACGTGTTCAATAGTTTTCCCCTATTGTAATAAAACTGAGGCTATTATAATAACATGGCTATTTCTCACTGTTGATTTTAATGCATTAACTACAATAGTTATTAACTACTACACTTTATAATGTTTTTGCAATTTAATTTGTTTAAAACTCTGAACATATTCATAGAACGAAGCATTTTTTGTTATTATACCTGTTAAAGTAATCTTTCTAGCAGATTAGGTCAACCATCATGCTAAAAGCTTTAGCGAGTAGTAAATCTGACACCAGCAGAAGTCTATTTGTAACCCCTTGAGGGTCATTAAACACACAAGTTTGAGTTTTTGGGTGAACTATCCCTTTAAGGGTGAGTAAAATGAAAAAAACATTGTCCTTTTCAAACGTGGCCCAAATATCAGCCATCTGACCCACATACAGTCATGTGATTAGTTTCTCCTGCATGTTAATTTTTAATAACATTAATGAATTTGAAATGAATTCACCACACAGGCACACACACAGACACAGGCACACACACAAGCTCCAGCCAGATCTGCGACAGAGGTGGACTTGAGAAAGTGGCCTAATGTGGGCATCTGTCTTCAGCACTGTTGCATTGGTGGCCAAAGCCAATTACTGCAGAGCCTCAAATATACCGCACTCACACAATCATATTTAAAGCTTAATATAAAACTAAAACCTAAAGGGATAGTTCAGCCAATAATGAAAATGTCCCATTAATTCCCTCACCCACACTGTCATCAAATATGTAGGACTGTTATTCTGCAGTAGATCATTAAAGAAGGTTGAGCTGAATTCGTGGCTTTTTGTGGTGACAGGTTAAGATTAACAATAAACACATACAAACAAGTCTAAAAATCAATAGCCGTGGCTCCTGATGACACAATGAGGTTTGAGAATAGCATACTATCATCTCAAAAACTGCAAGAATCAGATGCTTTGTTTCCATTGAAGACTTGGAGAAACTTGTTCATGCTTTTATCAGCAGCAGGGTGGATTACTGTAACGGCCTCCTCACTGTCCTCCCCAAAAAGACAGTCAGAGAGTTACAGCTCATCCAGAACGCTGCGGCCAGAATTCTGACCAGAAGCAGAAAATCAGAGCACATCACACCTGTCCTCAGGTCTTTACACTGGCTCCCAGTTACATTCAGAATAGATTTTAAGGTATTATTACTTGCCTATAAATCACTAAATGGCCTAGGACCTCAATACATTACAGATATGCTCACTGAATACAAACCCAACAGATCACTCAGATCTTTAGGATCATATAAACTAGAAATTCCAGTCACAGAACAGAACAGAGAGTTCAGTCAAAGCAGGGTGAATCGGCTCTCAGGAACTAACAGCGCCCCCTACTGCTGGAATCAGCTTCCAGAAATGATCAGATGTGCTCCAACATTAGGTTCATTCAAATCAAGACTTAAAACACATCTGTTTAGCTGTGCCTTTATCGCATACCTGCCAACATTTGTGTCTGAAAATCGGGGACACCGGAGGGGTGGGAGGTGAGGTGTCTGAATAACAAAGATGAGAACCGGGTTAGTAACTGTACTGTGGTGTTACTAACTGTATTATGGAGCGGGTTTCGGGCGGCCACTGCGATCGGATACTATACCAAAGTTGGCAACACGGGTGTTACAGACTGTACCAAAAAACTGAAGAATGGGGGTGGGGGGTGGTTAAAAATTATGGGAGTTTTCCGGGAGAAATAACAAAACAGGAGGGTGGTGGGAGATGGCTCTGAAATACGGAAGACTCCTGGGAAAAACGGAAGTGTTGGCAGGTTTGTTTTACCAAATGAGCACTGTGCTATGTCCGACAGATCGCAGACTTATGTCTTTCGTTTTTTTTTCATTGCTTTAAAACCTGTTAAACACATTAATCATTTATATTCTTTGTTGTTTTTATTCTCTTATACTTGTTGCTTTTATTCTTGTTTATGTAAAGCACTTTGAATTACCAATGCGTATGAAATGTGCTATCTAAATAAGCTTGCCTTGTCAAGCAAAATGATAGCTCCGTGTAAGAAATTGAACATTATTTACAATATTATTAGCTTTAATCCACAGCCTTGGCTCATGTGTGAACGTAGTCTGATTGCAGTCTATTTGCTTTGATGACGAATGCACAATCAACAATATCATCAATAAACTGCATCACCTGACCTCCCGCCCAATCACACGCCTTCACGCAATTTTCAACAAAGCTAATGGACTAGATTCGCACGTGCGCCGATATCCATTTGACCAGTGGATTAAACTAATAATATAGTAAATAATGTTCAATTTCTTACACTGAGTGATCGTTTCGCTTTTCAAGACCTCAGTGTGTTGTCAGGAGTAGTGTGGTCATGATACTGGAATTCGATACCAGTTCATCAGAGGATCGCTCGTATGTCAGCTTATAGACAAACCAGCTGACGGACGTGACTTTGAAATGCTCCAGTGTCCCTGTTTCTGTTGTTAAACTCAGTAAACAGCGGTGAGTTCGGTGAACTAATGACCTTCACGGCCAATCACAGCCATTTCTGTTGAGCATGTGAACACAACAGCAAATCAGCGCTGTTTAAGAACGCGCTCAAATGTTAGCAGGAAATGGACGTTATTAAACTTTCAGTATCGATTGGTATCGAATTCCAGTATCATCATGGCAAAGAAATTAGTTATTAAAACTATTATGTTTAGAAATGCATCAAACAACAATGATTTCATTTTGACTTCAACTGTATAATCATAATATATCGCACAACAATAATGACAGGCCTACGTACAATTACAAATCTTCCAAGTGATGTAGTATATAAACACTATTGCACTGAACACACACTCACAAAGTGATTTATAAACAAATATGGTTGACAAATAACTAAACCTGTGAGAGCTCTACTGAATGAAGATGTGATCGAGTGACTGGACGTGTTGAAGATTTCCAGAGAGCGACTGCAGAGGATCAGTGCTGCTGCAATGCAGAAAACCCCTCAGTGTTTCCGCTTCTGCAGCTTTGCTAATATACAGACACCTCGCCGCGGCCATTTACTGTCCTTACATGGTATTAGCTTGCTAAACACACACACAATCACACTCATAACAGAACTGAATCACTTTCAGCTTGCTACTGGACACACACACTCACGCACGCACACACGAGATGCATCGGCAAAAGACCAAACGCAATTTAGGGCTGCACACTTTAGATTAGATAAGACTTGTCATTACACATGTACAAGGTAAGGAAACACAAGTCATTGTATAACAGTGGTTTGCCCTGTAGACAATCGAAAACAAATATTGCTTAAGGAGGTAATAATATTGCCCTCAAACTGCTTTTATTCTAGCTGAAATAAAACAAATAAGACTTTCTCCAGAGGAAAAAATATTGTAGGAAATACTGTTAAAATTCCTGAATCTGTTAAACATCAATTGGGAAAGATTGGAAAAAGCAAACAAATTCACAGGAGGGCGAATAATTCTGACTTCAACTGTATATACATGCATACTAGGCTTGGGCGGTAATATGGCTAAATATGCGTGTGCGTGATTGTCAACACGGTACAGTGTGGAGGAGAGCGAGAGAGAGAGCTGAGGTAAGATGGCGAGTCGCGCACCAAGTGACCTGATCTCGGAAAAGAACTGCAGTTTGGCAGCATTTCGGGTTTCGACCGAACAAGAAGGGAGATGTGGTAAATACGAACTAGTGGTCTGCATTTCTGCTGCTGTACCGCGGGACCCGACCAGATTTTTTTTTGAGTGTGGGAATAAATTTCCGAATAAATCGCGGGAGCGGTCGGTAACTCTGGTGTAAGTTGAACACGCGCAAAATTATCATATTTACACCACCAGCATAACATGTTAGCCATGAAGAGATGTTTGTACAACAAAATACAGGCAGTAAAAAAAAACTACGGACATATATTTCAACATTTAAATCAGCCCCAGAAATAATCTGCATGTGCGTTACTCTCGACTGCACACTGAGAGAAACCGAAAGTAACCCGAACATATAGTGCAGTACTTTAAACGTCCAGTAGGTGGCAGGTCAAAACCACAAGTGGCTATATGCGACTGCACAACAATAATAGTGATTCAAAAATATATGTTTTGTTGGGCCGAATCTCGTATTTTTTATTTTTTAAAGATTTATTTTTTGGCTATTTTGCCTTTATTATATAGGACAGTATTTAGGACAGGAAGCGAAGTTGGAGAGAGAGAGGGGAGTAGGGTAGGAAAATGTCCTCAAGCCGGGATTCGAACTCGTGACGCCCTGACGTGCTACTGCACCATATGTCGACGCGCTAACCACTAGGCTGTTGCGCTGACAAATCTTGTATTTTTTAAGCCAGTTGCGGGACGGAGGGAGGAGGAGGAGTGGCGCAAATGGCCCGCGGGCCAGCAGGTTGAGACTCCTGTACCACAGGAATAAGAACGACTAAATTTCATACAGGAATAACAGCACAACTGTGTATTAGAATAATCCTTTTATTTACTTTCCTTGATGAAGTAATGATGGCATAATGATGACGTATTTATTTTCAGCTGCGCAGGGCTTAAATAAAAATGGCGTTTTCGAATGAAGATAAGAGTTTGATCAAAGGTTTACGAGAACTGAAAGGTTACAGTGCTCCACGTTTTCTTTGTGAATTTCCGACTAAAAACTGGACACAAGGTGGACTGGATTACTTGTTGGCGAAAATTGATCGCACTGGATCAGCATGTCGTGTCGGAGTGGTGGTCCACGCACTGCCCATACTGTTGAAAATATCACCACTGTCAAAGACATGGTACCGAACACCAAGAAGATGCACACATCGCACTGTCCAACAGATTTCATGGGAGTCTGGCAATAAACATTGCTTTATTTCTGTGCGTGCTAATTTAGTTTGCAAGTAATAAAACTGAAACGTTCTGTCAATATTTGGGTTATCATTGTATAACTAATGCGGTGATTTAAAGCAGGTGAGGTGGAAAGCCCATACATATCATATAATTTCATCTACTTGCCATCTAAGCACAAAATATAAAGTTACAAAATATAAATTGACAATAAATTAATTCTGTTTGGAGACACGGTGTGTATATATAAAAAGAAAATGAGCACTTTCTCTAAAGATTCAGGACTTCATTTGCCTCTCAGTGGAAAGATAAATTATCGTCACTGACAGTGATCAAAATAAACACCAGAAAATAACGTGTAACAAGTTTTATCTCCATATCCCCATTCCCTAATGACCAAGCATTGGCTTTTAAGAGTGTGTCAACAACAGCACTCAAATATTAGCAGGAAATTAACGTTTTAGACATTTTAATATCAATTAGTAACGAAGTCGACACTTTTGACAACTCAAAGTCGCACATATGAACAAAGACATGAACGGGACATCCAGTAAACATCGAAAAACAGAGATCCCCACAGAGAGAGAGATGTACTAGCACAGCCTGTAGGTCTGCTGTATGAAAGACAGATGTGTGTTTTGCGTAACACTTCGACAAGCTCAAAAACACTTCAAAAGCAAGAGACGTAGAGAGTTTTAGCGGTGAAAAGTCATAAAAATGCTGAAAAATCTATCCTGCGGCATCACTTATCATTAAATTGGCGATAAACGAGTAAATTACACGATCAATAAAAGAGCGTAGCATTCTAGCAGGGTCTTCAAAGTGGTGAAAACAGTCTTCTCAGTCTTGGCAACCTTTGGATTTGGCCAGACTCAGACAGAAATGCAGATAACACGGCTCTGCTTTTTCCATTCGGGGCCTCAGCTCTTTCTCTCAGGACAGAAAAAAAGAGAGAGGTCGTTCTTCACCAGCGATTTTTGGCACTGTGATATAGGGTTTGAAGATCAGGAGACAGAGAGAGACTCAAAACGATCCTCATATTAGCATTAAACCAAGCGAGTCCTTAGTCCAGTCACCTTCATGCAGACTGGACATCTTCTCTAAGGGGTAGCCTGATATTTATCGTCTATGATAATATCGTAATTGTTGCTTTTAACGTTACGCAAGTCAAGTTCGTTACAAACTTTATAGAAAACAAATAAAAAGCAAGTCTTCAGAGGCAAAGCCAAGGGATGGATATCAACTCAGATGCCACGATTGGATTGTGATTCACAAGCATTCAAATTAATTCGATTTTCATTTCGACGAGTCCAGATTTAATTCAAACAGCATTGGTTTTCCAAATAACGTGAACGTGATTATTTAAGAGCCTGGGGTACAGTTTCTCCATAAGAGGAAGCACGCAATTGATTTATTTTGTTATTTAGCAAAGTAAATATAAGTTAAAATGAGTCCAAACATAGATGTATACACTAGACATCGCATACGAGCCCACCATATTGGTACAGGGTTCCAAGGACAAAAGTCATTCAATAGCACTTATTCAAGACCAAAGGCCAGACTTTTGCGCTGTGTATGGGCATACTAACGAGCGAACTAAGACAACAAAGCACAAAGGCATAACATTTCATTGGCAAGATTTCGTATGTTTTGAAATTCTGTGCTCAACAAATAACTTTATTGATGATAATACCTTCACTACACTGACCGTAGGGCTAAGTAGCCCAACTTCCACCAAATACTAGGCAAAGGGTAGTTTTGGATATCGATGGTTCACACAAATCGTTCATAATGGAAATTCGTTCACAAATGAATCGCTCTCTCCGTAAATTAGAAGTGAAAGGGGGTGTGTTTCAAGACAATTGGACTAGACCAAATTTAACAGAGAGGGAGAATACATTCACATACACCAACACATGCTGTTTGTCGAAATACCCATGCGATCGTCTCACTTATCCATCAACGTTGAAAAGAAATATCAAATTATGATGTTCGCAATTTCAAAAAAACGTGCGCACTGACCTACCAATCATAGGTATATGTATGTGTGTGTGTATATATATATATATATATATATATATATATATATATATATATATATATATATATGAGCAATATCACACGAGTAGGCGTGCGCTGGCTTGAGGCCGCTAGGCAAGTGCCTTAGTTAAACCAGTGCTGATATAAAGCCATATCGCACTGCTACGAGTGTGATATTGCGTTTATACAACAGTTCGACGGCATAATCGTGTATATAAAAAAAGCAAATCAAACATGGTGTCTCAAAATTCCTTTTGTACGAGGAACTACTTTCTTCTGTCGTTCGTTCACATCTGCATCTGACGATCAAAACAGCAGAAATTGTTGCTAATTCACCAACGTCACTTTAAAACTAGTGTTAGCATTTGAATGATTCTCTTGCATAATGTCTAAAGTGATGACAAAACAGGTGATTTTGCCAACATTTTAAGATTATAAGGCTGAACGGCATGAAATACCAGAAATAACGAAATACTCTGTTCAATTCATCTTTAATTCAATTCACCTTTATTTCTATGGCGCTTTTACAATGTAGATTGTGTCAAAGCAGCTTCACATTGAAGATCATAGTAAATTGAAACGGTGTCAGTCTAGTTTTGTGTTGAAGTTCAGTTCAGTGTGGTTTAATATTCACTGCTGAAAGTTCAAACACTGAAAAGCAAATCAATAGCGGCGACAGCGGCGAGTAAAAAAACTTCACCAATTGACGAAAGAGAAAAATTTTTTAAACTCTAGAAAAACCAGGTTCAGTGGGGGCACGACCATTTCTCCTACGGCCAAACGTCTTGTGCAGAGCTGCAATCTAATACTCTGTTGCAATCAGGAGATTACAATCATTAACCCCGAAAAAGCCAAAGCAAAGCAAACACTACCAGATTACTATGGTATAAATACAGCACTACAACTTACAAAAGACTGAGGTTGACTTACCTGTATTACACTGAGTTTTTCTCCCCTAAGGACTTACTATGTGGTCTCTGTCGCCAACTTGTGGCAGAACATCAACGACATTCTTGCCTAAAAAGCATTATGTTGTCCAAAAGCTGCAATATTTGTCAAACTGTAGTGAGTTTATTGATCTGCTGAGTAATACACAAGGGTGAAGAGGCTGACCGAGTGCTGTTATTACGAGAATATTGCTTGGCTATCAGCCAATCAGATTCGAGAACCAGACAGAACTGTTGTCAAAGTGACTACATCTATGGCTCCCAATGGCCAATCCACCACTGCACCTTGGTCCCACATTCATTTCAAAGGAGCGCTAGCCTGTATCAAGATGGCGGCTCTATTAACTCATTCCTTCCAATGGACAACACTAGTCTACATGACATCTAGTGTATAAATATCCAAATAACAGAAATATTGGATCATCTATATTGCTGTTTACAATAGGCTAGTTTTACCGAGGCGATAGCTGAGGCTCCTTGATGATTGTGAATTAAATTTAATATCCTGGACATAGCTATTTTAAAGGATTAATACTCGAGTTCTGATGAAAACTGACCTCCTTAGTCGAGAAGCTAAACGGGCTGAGGGAAGCAGAAGAGAAAAACACCAGAGCGTAATAAAAAGCAGCTCATGTCCCTTCTGGAGCGGGCTGAAGTTAATTAAGACTGGCGAAATATAATCGGTTTCTGCTGAAGAATCAGCAAAAAAACACAACAACAACACATTTGTGCCCACATGACATCACTTCAGCTGCCAGAGCAAGCGAGCACAAACACCGTTAGCCATTTGGCAGTGGTTTCAGCGCTAATAAGCAGAGCGCTGATTTCACACAGCTGAACAGGATGATTGCCGAGCCGTTTAACATGGCTGTAAGCATGGGCAGCAGGTACATTCCTGAGGGAACCACAGCAGGTACTTTATAATAGACATATATTCAATAATTCCATATATCCTGATAATGAACATGCACATTAGGGCTGTACGATACTAGAAATATATGAGATATTGTTGTTAAGTATTTCGATATTCTTAAGATATATAATTTCCCTAGAAACATGCAACGTTTAATAGCTATGTTTTTCTATGTTAGCTATTTACCAATATTCAATAATATAACCTATCGTGATTATGAACAAGCCCCGGCTTTATACCAGAAATATATTCAATATTGTTGAGTATTGCGATAACGATAATTGTTACGATAACATTTCCCTAAAAAATGCTAAGTTTATTAGCTGTTTTTCTATGTCAGCTATATGACGATATTCAAGTTCAATATATCGTGATGATGAACAGGCCCAGTATGGCGGCACGATACTAGAAATATATGAGATATTGTTGTTAAGTATTTCGATATTCTTACGATATATAATTTCCCTAGAAACATGCAACGTTTAATAGCTATGTTTTTCTATGTTAGCTATATACCAATGTTCAATAATATAACCTATCGTGATTATGAACAAGCCCCGGCTTTATACCAGAAATATATTCAATATTGTTGAGTGTTGCGATAACGATAATTGTTAAGATATAATATTTCCCTAAAAAATGCTAAGTTTATTAGCTGTTTTTCTATGTCAGCTATATGACGATATTCAAGTTCAATATATCGTGATGATGAACAGGCCCAGTATGGCGGCACGATACTAGAAATATATGAGATATTGTTGTTAAGTATTTCGATATTCTTACGATATATAATTTCCCTAGAAACATGCAACGTTTAATAGCTATGTTTTTCTATGTTAGCTATATACCAATGTTCAATAATATAACCTATCGTGATTATGAACAAGCCCCGGCTTTATACCAGAAATATATTCAATATTGTTGAGTGTTGCGATAACGATAATTGTTAAGATATAATATTTCCCTAAAAAATGCTAAGTTTATTAGATGTTTTTCTATGTCAGCTATATGACGATATTCAAGTTCAATATATCATGATAATGAACAAGCCCAGTATGGCGGCACGATACTAGAAATATATGCAGTATTGCTGTTGAGTACTGCGATAACAATAGTTCTTACCATATAACTTCTTTCGAAAAATTCTACGTCTATTAGCTATGTTTTTTTATCTTAGCTATATTGCAATATTCAATAATATAACATCGTGATTATGAACAAGCCCCGGCTTTATACAGGAAATATATGCAATATTGTTGAGTATTGCGATATCGATAATTGTTATGATATAACATTTCCCTAGAAAAATGCTAAGTTTATTAGCTGTTTTTCTATGTCAGCTATATGACGATATTCAAGTTCAATATACTGTGATAATGAACAAGTTCAGTATGGCGGCACGATACTAGAAATATATGTAATATTGCTGTTGAGTATTCTGATAACGATAATTCTTACCATATAAATTTTCCTTAGAAAAATCCTACGTTTATTAGCTATGTTTTTTCTATGTTAGCTATATGCGGATATTCAATAATTCAATATATTGTGATAACGAACAAGTCCAGTATGGCTGCTTGACACTAGAAATATGCGATATTGTTGAGTATTGCGACAACGATAAGTCTTATGATATAACATTTCCAGAGAGAAATCCTACGTTTATTAGCTGTTTTTCTATGTTAGCTATATGCGATATTCAATATATCATGATAATGAACAAGCCCAGTATGGCAGCTTGATACTAGAAATATATGCAATATTGTTGAGTATTGTGATAACGATAATTCTTACAATATAAAAATTCCCTAGGAAAATACTAAGTTTATTAGTTATGTTTTTCTATGTTAGCTATATGCCGATATTCAATAATTCAATATATAGTGATAAACAAGCCCAGCATGGCGGTTCACAACTAGAAATATGTGCGATATTGTTGATTATTGTGACACTCCCCTAGAAAAAATCCTACGTTTATTAACTATGTTTATGTTAGCTATATGTCGATATTCAATAATTCAATATATTGTGATAATGAACAAGCCCAGTATGGCTGCTTAATGCTAGAAACACATGTAAAGTCTTATGATATAACATTTCCCTAGAAAAATCCTACGTTTATTAGCCATGTTTTTCTATGTTAGCTATATTAGCTATGTTGTAGCTATCATTTATTTAATGATATTTTAAAAAGCAGGTAAAAGACATTATTCAGAACTAATTATTTCTAATTCAGACTAAAAACAGTGGTGTCCATAAGTATTTATTTTCAGCTCTGGGTTCGCCTTTGGGCTCCAGCGAATAGCACATGTCTGTGATACGTATATTGCTATTATTGTGATAAAGATAATTTTGCGATATATTGTGCAGCCATACTGCACAGCATTGATACTTAAGGCAATTCAAAATACTGTGCATAATTATTGATTAGTTACATTATATAGTGCTTTTAGAAATATTTACATTGTATTTACACTGGTGTTAGCTTAACAGTTCAAATATGAAATTTTTTCGCATGTTAATCTGGCCTACGACA
Source organism: Danio aesculapii (assembly GCF_903798145.1). NCBI lineage: Eukaryota > Metazoa > Chordata > Actinopteri > Cypriniformes > Danionidae > Danio > Danio aesculapii. The sequence goes on along the minus strand of NC_079437.1, from coordinate 59,923,509 downwards.
CGCAAAAATATTGATCGACAATTACGTAATTATTTTGTGCGTCATCGCTGTGCAGTAATGCTCCGTAAGCATTAGTTTATTAAATTAACTCACTTTGTTTAAATTAACTCACTAATGAATTAATAGAAAAACTAAATGAAAAACTAATGAAAATTCGTAGTCGTAATCTAATTACAAGTCGTAATCATTTTATTAGATGGAGTTAATACTAATAAACTTCATTTTATTTATTGTAAACTAGTGTTAACATAGTGACTGTAATAAGCGGACTCTCACAAATCTCACTTTCAGATTAACGCATTAACGTTAACAGTAACAGTGTTTCCATCCAAAAATGCTAATTAAATTTAGGCGCAAAACTGAAATATCGCATTAAAGACGTGCGAATAAAGCAGTTTATGCTCATTTTTTCTTACAGAATAAAACGTTTATCCTACTGCACGTGTTTTTTAATGCGCATTTTCAAAATTCATGTGCAGCTTGGCATTTCCATCAACTGTTTTTTATGCGCATATCCAAAATGGCTAATAACGCGTTATTGTAAAATGTGAGCTATTGTACTTTATATACTTATACAATTTAACTTGGTTAAAACATTCGTTTACTCTGAACACATATAAAGCAATACAAAACTGTTTCATTTTAACTTAAGGATACTATTTCGCAGCTTAGGTCAATATTGTGAAAATAACATATCAAGATAAAAACTTCAGCAATTAATCGCGGCAGAAAATTTGATAACGTCAATAGCCTACTTTAAAAATCCTCTGATTATGGCTGCACAATATCGGTAAGAAAGGTTTGCAATATTTTGTTTTTATATATTTGTGTGTGTGTCTATGCATATACATAATTTCACCAGATGAGTTGAATAAAAGAATTCTCAATATTAGATCCACTGGGATGCTTTTAAAGAGGAGTGCATGTGAAAAAAAATATCAAAAAGAAATTAGAAGCATAGATAAATCTAACAGAGTAAAGATATGAGTCAAATAAACAGAGCTTTGTGCTTTACTGGGGAGCATCGGTTTAACAGTCAAGGCCAGTTCACAAACTTGGAGACGTTTGACCATTTGCTTCTGTCAAACTGAGCTCAATTCAGTCTAATTAGGGATAATCCTAAGCTCAAATAAACAGGGAAGCCTGAGCGAGACTAACGTGTCAGTTTAGGGGTTACAAAGCCTGAGATTAGCCCTGTTACTGAGCAACTATAAACCCAACAAGATTATAAAGCTCAGATTAGTACTAATTAAAGATGGTGGGGGAAGTGTTGGTAAGAGCGGTAGGATGTCAAAAGGAGCCAGGTAAAGAGGATTTACCTGACAAACCTAATCAGTATCCCCAGAGGACTTGGTTATCCTTGGGTTTTAAAGAGGAATGAAGTAGTGAAGCAACTCCTGTGAATACAGGTTTTGGATTGAAATGAACCTTCGGAGTAGATGCTAATCTAATTAAGAGTTTTATTAAAGAGTAATAAAACAAGGCTGTTCTATACTAGGAGGCTTAAATGAGGGAGAAAAAAAAAACATCCAATAATTTCTCCATTAATGATGATGAGACTATTGTAGGGAAAGTTACAATGGGAACGTTGCAATGCTCAAACAATATATTGTGGATATTTAAGAAACTAAATATAAACATAATGATATAATACAATATGATATTTAAGTATTTAGCTCAAAATAATATACAAGTATAATGATTATGTGACTATTTCAGATGGGAAAGTTGCAATGCTGAGACAATATATTGTGGATATTTAAGAAACGATATATAAACAAAACGATACAATACAATATATAAGTATTTAACCTGAAAACGATATACAAGTATTATGATATGACTATTGCAGGAGGGAAAGTTGAAATGCTGAAACAATATATTGTGGATATTTTAAAAACATATAAACGAAATGATACGATACAATACGATATTTCAGTATTTTACAGCAAAACAATATACAAGTATTATGATGATATGTCTATTGCAGATGGGAAAGTTGCAATGCTGAAACAATATATTGTGGATATTTAAGAAACGATATATAAACAAAACGATACGATACGATACAATACCATATACAAGTATTATACCTCAATACAATATACTAGCAGGGCCGGCGCGTCCATAGAGGTGACCTGGACGGCAGAATAGAGAGCGTGGCGTCCGCGACATCCCTCCCCCCGCGTCCTCACTTTTATCCGCGACAACACAATAACCAGTTATGATTATTACAGAACCGATACCGAATTGTCCACGTCTGCATTGCGGTGCACCAAAGAAACAATTAATTTTGACACCCCTAAAAGCAATATGATACAATATTTTAGTATTTTAGCTCAAAACAATATGTATTATGATCAAGTATTATGATGTTGTGACTATTTCAGATGGGAAAGTTGCAATGCTGAAACAATATATTGTGGATATTTAAGAAACTATATATAAACAAAATGATATGGAACAATACGATATATTTGCATTTTACCTCAAAACGATATACAAGTATTATGATGATGTGACAATTGCAGATGGAAACTTACAATGCTGAAACGATATATTGTGGATATTTAAGAATCGATAAACTAAATGATACAATATGACATAAGTATTTTACCGCGAAACAATATACAAGTATTATGGTGATGTGACTACTGCAGATGTGAAAGTTATAATGCCTAAATAATATTTTGTGGATATTCAAGAAACTATATATAAACAAAACGATACGATACAATACAATATTTTACAGCAAAACGATATACAAGTATTATGATGATGTGACAATTGCAGATGGAAACTTGCAATGCTGAAACGATATATTGTGGATATTTAAGAATCGATAAACTAAATGATACAATATGACAAGTATTTTACCGCGAAACAATATACAAGTATTATGGTGATGTGACTACTGCAGATGTGAAAGTTATAATACTTAAATAATATTTTGTGAATATTTAAGAAACTATATATAAACGATACGATACAATACAATATTTAAGTATTTTACCTCAAAACGATATATGGACAAGTATTATGATTATATGACTATTGCAGAAGGGAAGGTTGCAATGCTGAAACAATATATTGTGAATATTTAAGAAACTATACATAAACAAAACGATACGATACAATACGATAAGTATTTTAGCTCAAATTTCAAAATGTTTCAAAAGATTTCAATTAATGCGATCCACTTGCAGTTTCTTTGCAATGCTTTCAATGTTGTAGTGGTTTGAAATGGTTTTAAACGAAGCCCTGCAGCGCTTTTCTTTCTGTTCATAAGTCTCTGCTAATTTCATCACACTTCATCCAAAGTGTGTCATAGTAACCTATTGCCTCCAGCTCTGGATATTAATATTGTTATGTAAGGCGATCTCACAGCCAGGAGACTGTAGCCATGGAGAGCACTGGTGTTAATTAAACAGCACGTCTAAATCTACTGGGAAGGGAAAAGCGAGACTCTCGCTACATGCGTCTTCGTCTTCCAGACATACCCGTTTCTCACTCTGTTGACTGCGTGAACCATTGGCTCTACATTTGGACTTTTACGCCATCTTTCCATTATCCTCACAAACGTCAGTCCAGAAGTCATCCACTTCCAAAAGTGGAGTAAACACTAGTACGGCCTGGCTATGTGTATTGATCACTTTTAAATCTTTCAAGTAGGGCTGCGCTAAATAATAATATCGCTATTCAGTGCTTCCCACAGGTTTGAAATATACTTGCGGTGGTAGCCGGATTGAAACACCTTTACCCACAGCACATAAATGGTCAAGTACATGTGACAAACAAAAACAATGTGATTTTTAACTATATTTTTATTTATTGTGACACTACACCTTTTCTTTTCACTATTTTTCCACTATTTTTCTTACTTTCATGCTACTTAGGAGCCATGTGCACCCACGGACAGGTAAAAATGATAATAATTACTAGAAAAAAACGTGTGGATTTAAATAAGTCAAATTCGCCATTTCTATTGATGTACAAATATTTTGCAGTCAGTATATTGTAAATAATATATAGTAAAGTTTATCTGAGTTGTTTGTTAAATGATTAATCATTTCATGTTTCTCTCGCGGCTGTTCGCGCGCAGTCAGCTGCGAAAAGGTAATGCAAAAACGCATACAAATAACGGTAACTTTAGAAAGCGAAAGTAAATTACTGGTACAACCCTTCCTACTCCCCAAGAACTGTACTTATCCAGAGTGAGCAGGAGGGCTGCCAAAATCACTCTGGACCCCTCACACCCAGCACACTGCCTCTTTGAACTTTTACCTTCTGGTCGACGCTACAGAGCACTGCGCACCAGAACAGCCCGACACAGAAACAGTTTCTTCCCTCAGGCAATCCATCTCATGAACACTTGATGATAATAATTGTGGAACCAACATCACTACTTGCTATACACTTTTATACACATATACACTTATTTAACAACACACTTTACATGCCAATTTGCACATAACAGCTGCTCATTTAACGTTGTATATAGTAATAAACACGTACATACACTTGTCAATCTGTATATTTGCACTCACTACTTACTTCTATTTTAGGGCTACACGATATTGGAAAAGTCTACGCTATTTTTTTTAGTTTGCGATATATATTGCGAATACAACTTCACCACATGACTTCATATCTCTATTTGGAAAGAATTTATAATGTTAAATCAATTGGGATGATTCTTCAGTGGAAGTGCATCTCTATAAAATCTAAAACACTCTAAAATTTTGGGGGTCCCAAGCACATCTTCGTTTTTGTATGTGCTACTTGTAGTGCAATTCTGTATTTGCATGTGTTGTGAGTATTTTCATGCACATGTTTAGTCGGAGATTGATGAATTGATGTTGACTATTCACATCTCCTTAAAATCTAATAAACAATCCTTCAAATTTTTGGGGTCCCCCAACTCATTTAGGCCTTTGTCTGTGCTATGTGCAGAGCGTTTCTGTATTTGCTTGTGTTGCGAGTATTTTCTAGATCTATAAAAAGAGTCAAGACAAAGATACAATTGAAATAAAGTATCTTTTCCCCGAGTCTAACGTTATTCAAATACAGTAACTGAATGATAAAAATAAAATAATTTAATAAAACTAATCATAGTTAAGATCCCAAACGGTACACTTTCTTATATCTGAATGTTTTTAAAATCATTACACAAGTCTGCGCCTGTGGTGTAGTGGTTAGTGTGTTGACACATGCACTCCGGTGCTCATGGCAACCAGAGTTCGATTCCACCTCGCGGCCTTTTGCCGATCCTTCCCCTCTCTCTGCTCCCAATGCTTTACTGTCAATTCTCTCTACTTTCCAATCCAAAATAAAGGTGAAAACCCCGAAAATAAATAAATAAGTCATTATACAATCACAGGCATCAAAAATACATGCAAATGATAAATTATAATACAAACTAAACTGTGCATATATCCTGCGATGTGTCACATTGCGATGTCAATGCCGAAACGCTATATTGTGCAGCCCGAATTAGCTACAAATCCATCCGATTGGGTTTACATTAATTCATTCTTCCCAAATAGAGTCATTTAAGCCATGTGGTGAAGCTGCATTTAAATCTCACACACACACACACACACACACACACACACACACACACAAAAAAAAAAACGCAGAAAACCAAAATATCCTAACGTCAGATTTTTCTTAATATAATGCAACTCTATATTATTCAAAAGCCAAAAAAGGCTTTGAAAAACTCATATTCATACAACTGCACATTAAGTGCATTTATTAAATATGTCATTATTAATTAACCATCGACAATGTTATATAAAATACAGAAAATCAGCAAACTATTTTCCACAGTGCAGTGCTCCTCTATGGGAAATCTAGCAAGCTTCTACTGCTAAATACTTGATGTGCACTGGACGCTGAATGAGGGAGAGGGTCTGGCAACATCATAAATGAAACCACTGATCTGTGGAAAGGTCTTGTTGGCTGGAAAAGTCCAAACACACAGTATTGTTGAGCTCCATGTTGGCGCGCTACTGTTGGCGTCGCATAATGCACAAAAAAAATTGTTTCAGTCTCATTAAATCCAGATTATGGCAGATTATTTTGCTTGTTTTAAGGAAAAACTCACTTAATTTTGACTTATTATTGCTGAAAACAAGACAATATTTTTAGCTCGTCTAGAAAATGCTTCTTAATTTAAGAAATTTTAGATATTTGGACTAGAAACAAGACCAAAACTCAAGCGATTTCCCAGTGTATTACATTTCCCTAGAGAAAAGATATTTAGCTTTCAAAAAATAATAATATAAAAGCAAGGTGCAAACTTTTAGACACTACGAATGAACGAAAACCCGGGTAGATATTCTGACTATTATTGGCTGTTGACCTTTTCCTCTCGTCTCAAATTCCGTCATTAGTATTTATTTTCAGCTCTATGTTCACCTTCCAGCCAATAGCAAAACAGCACCTATGGGGTTAGCGGGTATAGAAATAGCAAAGCCACATCTGATTGGTCAAATTTGGATAAACTGTCATGGACGAATTCGACTGGCTTGAGGGTAGTACGCCGACATATAAAGCCATTGTGCTTTGGGCATCCTGAGTTCAAGTCCAGGTTCGCGAACCTTCTCTAACCCCATCCCAATCCCATGTTCGATATGAACATTATATTACTGAGATAGTAACTTTTTGATATTTTGTGCAACAAATCATCAAATCAATTTTAAAATACTGAAATGCAAAAAAAAAAATAATAATTGTGGCAATCTCCGCCTCATTATCATAGACAGCCCTGAGAGAGAAGCAGTCGACCGCTTGCAGTTTTACCTGCTGAAGATAATGTGTGAATCTCATTTGAATTAGGGTTGGGTTGATAGACGATGCCATCATCCATCGCCGATGGTCGATAGCCATCACGATGCTGAGCTGGCATTGTGATCCTCCGCCCCGCCCCCATCGCAGCAGCAACCCGCTCGTGAAAAATACACACTGAGGTCCCGTTTACACTAACACGTCTTAGTTTTAAAATAGCATTTTAAAACGAAAATGATTTAACCTAGCATTCCTAAAACGCCCTCAGTTCACCCTATACCGCCGAAAACACACATCACATGACCACACACACACACTCTGTCATGACCTACAGCATCTGATCTCCAGCAGTCAGCCCAGAGAGCAGTGCACGTTTATCAAGGATGTACCGCTGGATGGCGTCTCACTATAGTTGTTAAACGTGATATTTAATTATCTTGTCTCTATCTAACGACTCTTTGGCCTTTTGAATCTATCAGGTAACGGGTCACTGCGTCAGTAAACTGCTTCAATCTTTCACTTTCACGCTTGTATTGAGTCATTTTAGTGAAAAGCTCAGATACTGTGGGTTGGTTCCTGTTGGTTTTGCACCTTTTTTACCTAACCCAGGCTCATTCTGAGAACGTAGTCCCGGGGACGTTTCTGGAGACCGCGAAATACGTCCCGGGAGGTACGTATTTTTGCAGTTTTTGTTTTCGCGAATCCGCGAGAGGCCGCTGTGCACGATTTTTCCCACGCTGTTCTCGCATAAACCCGCTAGAGGCCGCTGTCAAACGACCTTCCGCCTGTCTGCCTGGATGACAGAATGATTGACCGTGCGACCGGCCAATCGGCTGATCCACCCTCCTCCGTCTCTAAACCCAACCAACGACAATTCACAAAAGCCATCCAGAAAAAGAAAAGCCCTCGTCTGATTTTTTACGTTTTCGGATTTTGACCACATTCTCACCCTGTGACGAACTTGTTCGCTTCATTTTTTGGATTTTGTTTTTGTTTTCTGGAACCGCTCTTCCCCGGACTCGAACCCGGTCATCGTCGTCATGGTCAGCCCCTCTATGTGCCTCGAGTCCGCCAGAGTACACGAAGAGCTAACCGGACAAACTGGTTGCAGCGGGAAAGCCCTCCACACAGAGGCGAGCGGCCGGCTGGCCGGCCGGCAAGCACCGAAAGGAACTGCGTCACACCGCCCCGCAGCGTTCCCTTAAAAAAATGAAATCCAGCCGTACGTACCTCCGGCTACGTATTTCGCTGTCTCCAGAAACGTCCACGGGACTACGTTTTCAGAATGAGCCTGGGTTGTTTTTACCAACCAAGCTTGTCGACGCCATTATAACGACACAGATCACTCTGCCTATTCATGCCAGAGTCCTGTGGAAAAAGTGATTGACGGGTGGTAATTTATGTGTAACTTCTCTTTATTTATTTATGATTTGGTTATGGGTAAAACTAAGACCATGCGGGTCAGGTAGTTGAAACGGAAGGTTGCAAAAAATTAATTAGATATTTATTAATTATTCATAAATAATTAATTCACCGCCGCCTACGATAACAATGCCATCGTCCATTGTGATGTTTAACGTTAGACATTGTACGATGCCAAATTGGTTGACATCGCCCAACCCTAATTTGAATTTAAAGCGACAGTCACCCAAAATGACACGATTAGGATCAAAGCCTAAAAGGGGCAGATTCAAAGAGTTATAAAACATTATTTGAAGAATATTTTGAGCTGAAACTTCACATACACACTCTAGGAACATCAGAGACTTATTTTACATCTTGTAGAAAGTGGCATCATAGGTGCCCTTTAAAACCCAATGAGCACACAATCGCAATAGATAAAGTGTACCAAAAAAGAAACAAGATAAAGAGGAAGCACAGACGATTTTCACCAGAATCTCAGTCTGAGAGGAAGTAAAGTGATGTTGAACTGTGCATGAACAACAATTATCCCCACTGTAGTGTTCAGTTCTGCTAAATAGAGGAACTGTGGGTAACACACAAGCACTTACACCCTCTGGCCGGATCCCAAGAAGACTAAACTTAATTAGAAAGCGGATGAGTGAGTCAAGAAAACCTCTGAACACACACCACAACACCACACCACAGGCCTCAGCATAGAGTCAGTGACAGCTGGAGGTTGAAGCTATCGGAGCTTTGCATCAGAAATCACTCAATTTTTGATTTATCGTGGATAAATTGGTAGTAGAAATAGAGCAGGTTAAGCAAAAGCTGCTCAATACTGAACATCTCGCAAATAAAACTCATGGCTCAACAACATAACTGATATTTAATGCGTGTTTGGTGATCCACTCACAGCTTTCAACCAAGACGCATTACGGTTTTCCACCTGATATTAACAAGCACTCAAACATGAGCACGCTTGTTCAGATTTGACCAAAACCATTCCTTCTTATTCGGTTACACTCTACATCACTCTTGTGAAAGCCCTCACTGTGACGCACGAGCACTACTGAGAACACAAACCCATGTGAAGCAGCTTACGAGCACGTGGGAAGGAAAGAAAGTGAATGAAAGCATGCTGAAAGCACTGCGATTTCAATCATAGTTTGGTCTTAAAGGGCACCTATTATGCAAAAATCCATTTTATAAGGGGTTTAAACACCGTTGTGTGTCAGCAGTGTGTGAATATAAACAGCTTCTAATAGTAAAAATGTATTACTTTTATTTTATAATCACACTTGATAGAAACAGTCTGCAGAAACACTTTGATGGACATTCTCCTTTTGTATGATGTCATTAGAGGGGGAAAGCTCCGCCCATAAGTGACCATCTCTCCCTCATTAGCATAGGACGTTAGTCATGTTTATTGAATCTGCCACTATGCTGACACACAGGCATCAGTAGCTCCGCCCTCTTTTGAAAAGAGCACAATCTCATTTGCATTTAAAGCGACAGTCACCAAATAATAAGATGGCCTCGATGCTAAAGGTTTTATTTATTATTCACTTTTAGGAAGCATTAAAATGTAGATTCATTGAGTCGCTCACATGTGATACAGTGTGAGGATTGTCTGGAAAATTCCAATGTAAACAAAAGGAACTGTGTTCATATCCTTGCCTCACCCTGGATCTCAGGGACTACTTCAGCTATAAACATTCGGTTCATTCCCGATTGGCCTTTGCTCTCTACTCAAAGTAGGCTGCTGCTGCCTTCTAAGGCAACATGCTAACTAAAATAGAGCCTAATAAGAGACCCAAGTTTGGCTATTTCAGTTCCCAAAATATATATAAACAAAATTAGAACTACCAAAAACAGCAGTGAGAAACAACGTTCATTTGCTTTTAATTTGATGCATTCATTTGATTTTTATCTGGCAGATATGTGATAAACCTAAATGCTATTGGTTGTTTATTAAAAAGGGGAGGAGCAACTATATATCCCACCCTTTCTTCGTGTTTTAGTTGAGATTGTCAATTGTGCACAATAAAAATGCACATTTTGAAGCGCTTCACATCACCTTTAAGCGCTTTCTTCAAAGATTATTTAAAGATAAAACGATTAGAAAACAATTGGTTATGCCCAGGGCCAGACGAATCTGCGGACGTTTTGCGGAATATTGGTAAAAATTTGTATCATAACTAAAACCTTAAAATGTGAAAAAAATTATACCTTTTTAACTTTTAATGAATGTTTAAAATGCAAATCCAATTAGATTAACTTTATTTGGTAAACAAAGCAAGTCTCTCATATAACATATGTACTAAAAGATAGAAAATATTACTGTACAGACTGTACTGTACATAAATGAGCTGAACATTTTCATATTAGTCAATAATATTACTGAAATTAATTTAAAACTGAATAAATTTAGATTTACACACATTTACTCAAGTAAATGAACAGAATTAATGATGGGCTAAAAATCTGCGGAATTCTGCGCACGCAGTTTCCTTGTGGGCCTAGTTATCTCTTTGGCTCGAGACTGGTCTCATTCCCTTTCATTCATTTTTAGACGTTAAAAACAGCTCGCTACCCTGCTTGATGTTGCAAACTGATATTTTCTTATTATAATATATGTATTGTCATGTATATTCATGAACACACTTGTTTGTAGAGCAAGTAGTTTGACCGTTTTCTGCCGTTTATTATTTCCATAGTCGGCTGAATCGGACGTTCCAAAACAATCGTAAAAAGCAGCGCACTTCGGCATGGCAAAATAAGGTCAATATTTGCAGTTCTTGTGCTTGGTGTATCAGTCTCAATATTAATACGTTTACAAAAACCAATTCCAATCCAATTAGTAAATTCCAAATCCAATTCATAAATGTGCAAATCCAATTCGTAAATCCAAAATACAATTCATAAACGCCCAAATCCAATTTGTAAATTCAAAATGTAATTCATAAATGCGCAAATCAAATTCAGAACGCAATTCATTAATGTGCCAATACAATTTGTAAATTCAGAACGCAATTCATTAATGTGCCAATCCCATTCGTAAATTCAGAACGCAATTCATAAACGCCCAAATCCAATTCGTAAATTCAGAATGCAATTCATAAACGCCCAAATCCAATTCGTAAATTTAGAACGCAATTCATAAACGCCCAAATCCAATTCGTAAATTCAGAATGCAATTCATAAACGCCCAAATCCAATTCGTAAATTCAGAATGCAATTCATAAACGCCCAAATCCAATTCGTAAATTTAGAACGCAATTCATAAACGCCCAAATCCAATTCGTAAATTAAAATCGCAATTCATAAATGCCCAAATCCAATTCGTGAATTCAGAACGCAATTCATAAACGCCCAAATCCAATTCGGAAATTCAAATCGGAATTCGTAAATGTGCAAATCCAGTTCGTAAATTAAAAACACAATTCATAAATGTGCAAATCCAATTCATACATTCAGAACAAAATTTATTAAAGTGCAAATCTAATTTGTAAAGTCAAAACGCAATTCGTAAATGTGCAAATCCAGTTCGTAAATTCAAAATAATTTATTAAAGTGCAAACCCAATTAGTAAATTCAACACAATTCAAAAGTAAAACGCCTTTCCCCAAAGGCTCGCACAAATACACCTTACCTAAATACATTCAAAATCCTCACACAAGTATGTATATCAAGTTCTTGAATTGACTTCCGTCACGCATTTACAAATTTATGCATTTTTGAACTCACGAATTGGATTTGTGCATTTATGAATAGTTTTTTTGTAAATTGTGCTGTATGAATTTTATTAAGTGAATGCATTATTATTGAGACTGATCTGGCTCCACATAGCAGCAGCAGCAGCAGCAGTAGTAGGAGACAGGAGTGAAAGCAGGTCAGTGGTGTGTTGCGCAGGTGCATTCAGATTCATCAGCACTAAATGGGGTGATTCAGATTTGGCCAGATTCTGACAAGTCTTCCCTAGCAACAGCCATGAGCCTCATATTACACAATCAACACCACAGTCGGCATCAGAAATGAATCAGCCAGGCTACTTGCAATGCTGATATATAAGATCGGCTCCATTGAAAACAAAACAGAAGAAAGAGGATTTGAAAGTGAATGGAGATGCTGAACATTTGAGGGTTTCTGCAGGTTTCATCAAGTCATATTCAAGACTTTAAGACCATTTTAAGGTCATGTTAAGATAATTATGAATGGAGCTTACACATGGCTATTGGCTAATGCTAAGGATATTTTCTAATGGCCTTGTTGGGTCAGTGGAAAAGATTTTTTTAATTTAAAATATAGATGTTTCTTAACCACATACACTGAAAAAAAGTGATGCATGCAAAACTGTTGCAAACTATTTACTTGTGTTGAATTTAAACAAACTAATTAAATTGAGCAATATTCAACTTAATTTCTTTGTTTAAATTCAGCCCAAATAAATTGTTTACAACCACTAAACGTAAAAAAATTGAGTAAATCCAAGGAATCATCTTTGAATAACTTTTTTCAGTGCCATAACGTTTCTTAACCTCCTAGAGCTTGAGTGTCCACATATGTGAACAGCACATTTTAGCTCTTAAGTGGCTATTTAAAATACTTTACATGTTTTATATTTTGTTACAGAGATGCAGTGTCATCCTGCAACTGTTTTTCAGCATATGAAATGTCCCAATCACTATTTTTTACTGTCCAAAACGGGAAACAATGTTGTTTTTACTCTCTGATAGTCAAAGCTAGTTTAAAAAAAAATTCTCTGTTAAATATGCATTAATAATTCAGGTGTTTTATGTAAATTCAGACCACGAGTCCACATATATGGACATCATTTTTCTCTAAAAGTACACCATATCAAAAGATGATACTTAGGTTTTACTCTAATTATGTTCCAATAAGCCCAAATAGCAAAGAGAAATAATAAATGCATGTAAAAAACTTTGGGCCTTAAGAGGTATAGATATTATATTTAATTGTCTACAGAACAAACCACTGTTGTCCAATGACTTGCCCAATTAATCCAACTTACCTAGTTAACCAAATGAATGCCTCATTCACACTAGTAGCGACTTTGTAGTTGTCTGTCGCTCTGAGTGGCGATTGAAACCATTGTGGGCGTTCCCACTTTGAGCTGTTAAAGTGTTGCTGTTGATATGAATATAATTTACACATTTACGAATTGCGTTTTTGTAAATGTATTAATAACCGAGACTGATCTGGCTCCATAGAAATTATTTTAATTCTTTTCCAAGCGATGTTTAACAGAGAAAGGACATTTTTCAGTCTTTTCTTCTGAAGTCTTATTTATTTTATTCAGTTTGGCTGGAATAAAAGAAAATAATACATAAAAAACTGCCTCCTTAAGGAATTATTATTTTCGATTATCTTCAGAACAAACCACTGTTGTCCAATGACTTGCCAAATTACCCTAACGTGCCTAATTAACCTAGTTAAGCCTTTAAATGTCACTTTAAGCTGAATATCAGTATCTTAAAAAAATATCTAGTGAAATATGTGCTGTCATATATATAAATATTTATATATATATATTAGGGGTGGGCGATATGACCTAAAATTAATATCACGATATTTTTCATCTTTTGAACGGTGACGGTATAATATCATGGTATTACTTTCAATAGCAAAATAATATACATCTTAAGGAAGAACGGACAAAAGAAAGTCTCACTTCTATCACTCTTTAAAAGTTTTGGTTTGGGTCATTGTAAATGCTCAGTCTCGTTATGAGCTGATCTTCATTTCTCTGTGTTTCTGGAATAAAGCAGGCGAGTCAGCCGCACCAATTTATGAGCAGACAGAGCAGGATTCTCATGATGACCACCGGCGCAATAACGCTCTTTGTTATGAGCCGTAGTTTCAGTGTAAACTTAGTAAAGGTGAGTTTCTTTGGCGATGATGTCTACAGTGTTAGATTTTATATTTAGCGGACATTTGCGCTGAACACGCGGTGAATGCAACGCATCGAGATTCGGGCACCTTCTACGAAAACACTCGATTGATCTCAGCTGGCAGATCAACATTTACCTCATGTCATGATCGCTGTCATCTGCTCCATTATTATTATTATTATTATTATTATTATTATTATTATTATAACTTTAGGTGAGGTTTGCAAACTTGTGTACTTTTCATTCTTCAACCGTTTGCATTTCCTGCAGTAACAAAAGCTCCCTGTTATCTGACAGCGGGAAGCGTTGAGTGACTGACAGCTAATATGAACCAATACAGCAGCAGGGTAGAGCGATTCAGCAAGTTTATAGAGAAAATCAAATCAGATTGCACTACAACCATTATATTCAGACACACAAATGCTCCCAAATATATTATGAGGGCGCATAGATTACATTTCGGGCGCTCATGCGACCAAAATGGTTGCAATTTCGAGCCCTGTAGTATAAGGACAGGTATTCAGACCACAACTGAACGTTTGAAGAAAATTGAATGCCTTATTATTTAGAATTAGCTATTATTGATGTAAATGCAGCCGTACAAGGCGCATAATTGATTTATTACAGTACTGACGGTATTAGAAAATCCATGTCGTGGCGCAATGTCACACCGGTGATGACAATGACACCGGTGTACCGCCCACCCCTAATATATATATATATATATATATATATATATATATATATATATATATATATATATATATATATATATATATATATATATATATATATATATATATATATATAAATCAAAGGAAGGACTAATCATTTTGCCCTCAACTCTGTGCACCTGAATTTGCATACATGGTCTTAATCTGTTTGCTGTGTTAAAAAAAAAATCTTGCAAAGCCTGTTAAAGCTGAACTGCAATGTTAAGTATGTGCAGCGGGACAGCACTTTTGTAATGCATTTATATGCGGTTTACATCTTGGTTTGTATGGAGGTGTTTACACCTGAGACCTCTGTATGTGCATTAGTGGTGGTTGGATTAAACAGCTTAACATGGTTAACATTTGGACTGTAACTTGGTCACGATTGTAGCCGTCATAAAAATTGGTTTTGCTGCTTGTTCAAACTACACCGTCCAGGTTATTTCAACTCAAATGTTTGGGTTAGACCATGTTTTACTCAATTTGGGGTTGTCGGGTCTCATGAAAATGATTGTGCAGCCCTAGCAGAGGGGAAAGGATAGAAAACAGAATTGGGATTGGGCCTAAACCCTCAAGAGGATTAAGATGATGATGATTATTTTTAATTTAATGCCACGTCAGCAACAAAGGTTATTTTCATGGCATTGCATTGATAAATACACAATTAAAAACATACGCATTTTTTCCCCCTGGTGGTCCATCAAAAGCAGGACAGTCCTGAACCACGTGTTATACAGTAAGGGGAATTATCTAGAACTAACAGCAGAAACAAATCCTCAAAAAGCGGAGGAAAATAAATAATAAAAACCAAGCCATTGGGTTTCTTCTGGCCAGCCGCAGGATTTCCCTTCACTGGGGTCAAATCAAAGCAGGGGTGCCCGCGGGAGCCCTTACAGCGCTGGGTCATATCAGTGATGACCCATCAGGCCTGACCTTTATATGACTCTCTGATGTCTGTCTCACTGATGCTGGATCAGTAGAAAAGAAAAACGCAAATGTATTATTCATTCAATGGCCTGAAGTCTACAAACCCATATAGTGCAACACAACACACAAAAGAGATTGTGTTTGCTTTTCCATACATGCGCTTCTGAGGAAAAACACCATCCAGAACACTGCAGCGCTCAGAAGCTGGCAGATTATTCGCTTTTACGTAAACCAGGATCAAAAAACTGCACACAAGTTGTTTAAAGGGACAGGTCACCCCAAAAGGGAAAATTCTGTCATTATTTACTCTCCCTTGTTTTTGAACACAAATTGAGATGTTTTGAAGAATGCTGGAAAATTAAGATGTTTTGAAGAATGCTGGAAAATTAAGATATTATGAAGAATGCTGGAAAATTAAGACGTTTTGAAGAATGCTGGTAAATTAAGATGTTTTGAAGAATGCTGGAAAATTAAGATATTTTGAAGAATGCTGGTAAATTAAGATATTTTGAAGAATGCTGAAAAATTAAGATGTTTTGAAGAATGTTGGAAAATTAAGACGTTTTGAGGAATGCTGGAAAATTAAGACGTTTTGAAGAATGCTGGAAAATTAAGATGTTTTGAAGAATGCTGGAAAATTAAGATATTTTGAAGAATGCTGGTAAATTAAGATGTTTTGAAGAATGCTGAAAAATTAAGATGTTTTGAGGAATGCTGGAAAATTAAGATGTTTTGAAGAATGTTGGAAAATTAAGACGTTTTGAAGAATGCTGGAAAATTAAGACGTTTTGAAGAATGCTGGAAAATTAAGATGTTTTGAAGAATGCTGGAAAATTAAGATATTTTGAAGAATGCTGGTAAATTAAGATGTTTTGAAGAATGCTGGAAAATTAAGATATTTTGAAGAATGCTGGTAAATTAAGATATTTTGAAGAATGCTGGTAAATTAAGATATTTTGAAGAATGCTGGAAAATTAAGATATTTTGAAGAATGCTGAAAAATTAAGATATTTTGAAGAATGCTGGAAAATTAAGATATTTTGAAGAATGCTGGAAAATTAAGATATTTTGAAGAATGCTGAAAAATTAAGACATTTTAAAAAATGCTGGAAAATTTAAGATGTTTTGAAGAATGCTGGAAAATTAAGATGTTTTGAGGAATGCTGGAAAATTAAGATGTTTTGAAGAATGCTGGAAAATTAAGATATTTTGAAGAATGCTGAAAAATTAAGACATTTTAAAAAATGCTGGAAAATTTAAGATGTTTTGAAGAATGCTGGAAAATTAAGATGTTTTGAGGAATGCTGGAAAATTAAGATGTTTTGAAGAATGCTGGAAAATTAAGATGTTTTGAGGAATGCTGGAAAATTAAGATGTTTTGAAGAATGCTGGAAAATTAAGATGTTTTGAAGAATGCTGGAAAATTAAGATATGAAAAATGCTGGTAAATTAAGATGTTTTGAAGAATGCTGAAAAATGAAGATATTTTGAAGAATGCTGGAAAATGAGATATTTTGAAGAATGCTGGAAAATTAAAATATTTAGAAGAATGCTGGAAAATGAAGATATTTTGAAGAATGCTGGAAAATGAAGATATTTTGAAGAATGCTGGAAAATGAAGATATTATGAAGAATGCTGGAAAATTAAGATGTTTTGAAGAATGCTGGAAAATTAAGATGTTTTGAAGAATGCTGGAAAATTAAGATGTTTTGAAGAATGCTGGAAAATTAAGATGTTTTGAAGAATGCTGGAAAATTAAGATGTTTTGAAGAATGCTGGAAAATTAAGATGTTTTGAAGAATGCTGGAAAATTAAGATGTTTTGAAGAATGCTGGAAAATTAAGATGTTTTGAAGAATGCTAGTAAATTAAGATGTTTCGAAGAATGCTGGAAACCTGTAACCACTGAGTTCCATAGTGTTTGTTTTTCTTACTATGGAAGTCAATAGATATAAGTTTTTAGCTTTCTTCAAAACATCTTCTTTTGTGTTCAACAGGATATAAACAAACTTATAAAGGTTTGAAACCCCTTGAGGGAGATTAAATAGTAAATAAATATTCAATTTTTGGGCAAACGACCCCTTTAAACATGATAAATTCATTCACAAACCCCATTTCTCTTCGGTTTCCAATAATAAGAGCTGTGATATTGAATTGTGGTCATGAATATAGGGCAGTATCACCCCCTCCTCTTTCTCTCCCTTCACAACTGAATGTTTTACTAGTTCTGATGACAAAAAACACTTTACTGCAGTAAGAGACCAAAATCAAAACCCAAACTACAGATTTTCTACTATAACCCCTGAAGAAAATATTATATAATAATCCAAATGGCTGCCTCAACACACTTAAGGACAAAGTTTAAACACTGAGGCTGCCAGCAGACACCGCCCTGACGAACTCCCGATAGCCGAAAATGACAACACACTATGGCGAAGGCTCGCCGTATGAATATTCATTTCCTTCTACCGGAGCCTCTTTGAAACTTTCGAACGTCAGCCACGTGACGTCATTAATACACATGAGTAACACCTCTCCCTGTTATTCATTCGCCAAACGTCTACGCCTTTCAGCCAATCAGCGTCGTCTTGCGTAATTAATATTCATAAGCACATTCTTCGCCATAGTAGGAATCGTAAACTCGCTTCATAGAGGAGGAACTAGAAAGTACATCGCGCCACTTGCCCTGCACAGGAAGGAAATTAGCAGATTTTTTCTTCTTCAGTATTGGGGTTCTTTTGTTAATCAGACTTTGAAAACTGTTATGTAAATACTTTATAATATTTAATCCGTGCTCAGGAAAACTAATCTCCTCCTTGATGTCCGTTAAACAAATTTAGCTTCAGATTTAGGTTGATTTAACACCCGGTTCCAGGAGCAATTAAATTAACCAGGATTAAAAATGGAAATCACAGTGATGATGGGCGATTACCTCATAAAACTGCATCATGAGGGAGTTTAATCTAATATATATATATATATATATATATATATATATATATATATATATATATATATATATATATATATATATAAATGTGTGTGTATATGCTTTACAAAACAAACAATAGACGATAGCAGAGCAGATAGAAACAGCGAAGATAAAACACAACGATCATTTTTAATCGAGTCAAGCAGAAATGAGAGCTTTGCCTCAGGAAGTTCATCCTCATGCTAGCAAGCTAATGCTAATCGACCATCATTTCCAGCGACAGGAAGTTTAACAAAAAAAAAAAAAAGTTCAATATGCTCCCAATAATGCACACAACATTAACAAAATCACAATTAAATATTATAAAACAACGTGAACGTTCATTTTGGGCAGCAGAAAATACAAATAAAATAAATATCCTGCGACTTTCTGAGCCTTTATTTTCAATAATCATTATGTAATAATGTCATAACACAGATTTAGATTATTATTAATATACGATATGCTTGCAAATCAGTAATTTTAGAGACTTTTTAAAGCTTGGTTACTTTAATGTTGTAAAAGAAAATCGAAATGGCAACTTTCCATTGCATGAGATCAGAATAAAACCTACCATAGAGTGGTTTCTTTTATTAATCGCTTTATTATGATTTAGCTTTCTTAATGACGACATTTTAGCCAAATTTAACACTTAGAATCGCTGGTTAACTTTGATGTTTCGCCACAGATTAATCAGACAACGCCTGACGATCAATTCAGACACAATCAGACGAGATCAAATTCAGATTGGAGACACAAAAACTGACCCATGCAGTCGTAAATGTGTTAAATTTCTCGCTAATCGTGCTTATAAAGGGCTGCAGATGCAGTTGGAGGACGCTGGCAGGAAATGCATGTATCAACTTGCTGTCTGGTGTGTCAACCTGCCGTTGCTACCGAGCGACAAAACATGCAAAACTACTGGTAAATATTGTCGACGCGGGCGAAAACACGTTGTGAGAGTCCCTGCGCGTTTTGTTGGAGATATTAGTGGTGTTTTTGTTGTCAAAACTTACCGTGGACCTGCGGGTACTGCGAGTCAATAGGTTAGAGAAAGCTTCCCTGACTTCTCAATGGCGCGATGAGGGAGCGGCGGCGATGCCAGAGAGCGACACACTTCCGGGAATGCCGTCACTTTCTGCGCATGCGCGAGAACCAACCGCTCTTTTTTTCTTTTTTAGATATGGATTTGTGGACCAAAATATGATATATTCTTCTTTATCTGTCTACATACATCTTTACATTTGGTTACAAAGCCAATGTTAGCATTATTAGGTATAAAGTACACATGAAATCAAAACTAACCATATTGATTTTGCTAGCTCACGTTGCTAGTTTTGTTTGTGGTGAACAATTAATCTGTGCGAGTCATTAAGAAAATTTAAATTCTTTGCCCTTGTAATCTTTGATTGAAACCTGAAAATACACTTCCTGTTTGTTTTTCAGTTAGATAGACCCTTACCCTTCTGAAAAATCCAGCTTAAACCAGCCTAGGCTGCTTGGCTGGTTTTAACTGGTTGACCAGCCTGGTTTTAGAGGGGTTTTGGCCATTTCCAGCCTGGTTCAAGCTGGACATAGCTGGTTTTGGTTGGGCTCCCAGCCAGGCTAGGCTGGTCAAGTTGGTTTTAGCTGGTCATCACCCAGCCTGACCAGCTAAGACCAGGCTGGAAATGGCTGGAAAAGGCCAAAATCCCTCTAAAACCTGGCTGGTTGACCAGCTAAAACCAGCCAACCAGCCTAGGCTGGTTTAAGCTGGATTTTTCAGTAGGGATTTCACAAGGTAAAGTCTAGATTGGATACACAGCCGGCCGGATGTGCGATATGCTAGCAGCGTTTTTTTTTTTAATGACACGGTATAACAATAATTAATATTTTTACAGTACTGTGACGGTTGGGTTTAGGGTTAGGGTGGGGGTAGGCATTAAAAAATACAATTTATTGAGTAATTTAATAGATAGCATAAATAATACTCGGTAAAACAACTGTTTTTACATTACTGTAACGGTTGGGTTTAGGGTTGGGGTGGGGGTAGACGTTAATAAAATACAATAACTTGGAAATTTAATAAACAATATAGATAATTCTTGTTAACAACCGCAGCGGTGATGCCAGAGAGCGACACACTTCTAGGAATGCCATCACTTTCTGCCATCACTTTCTGCGCATTCTAGCAACAACCGCGGCGGCAATACCAGAGAGCGACACACTTCTAGGAATGCTGCCACTTTCTGCGCATGCGCAAGAACAAACCGCTCTTTTTTTTCTTATTTCTTTTATTGTCTAGACATGATTTGTGGACAAAATATGCTATATTCCTCTTTATCTGTCTACATACATCTTTACATTTGGTTACAAAGCCAATGTTAGCATTATTAGGTATAAAGTACACATGGAATCAAAACTAACCATATTGATTTTGCTAGGTCACGTTGCTAGTTTTGTGGTGAACAATTCATCTGTGTGAATCATTAAGAAAATGAAAATTCTTTGCCCTTGTAATCTTTGATTGAAATCTGAAAATACACTTCCTGTTTGTTTTTCAGTTAGATAGACCCTTTTCACAAGGTAAAGTCTAGATCGGATACACAGCCGGCCGGATGTGCGATTATGCTAGCAGCGTTTTTTTAATGACACGGTATAACAATAATTAATATTTTTACAGTACTGTGACGGTTGGGTTTAGGGTTAGGGTGGGGGTAGGCATTAAAAATACAATTTATTGAGTAATTTAATAGATAAATAACACTCGGTACAACAACTATTTACATTACTGTGACGGTTGGGTTTAGCGTTGGGGTGTGGGTAGACGTTAATAAAATACAATAACCTGGAAATGTGATATAGATAATTCTCGTTAACTTCTGGCAGCATTCATATCCGATCTAGCAAAAACCGCAGCGGCGATACCAGAGAGCGACACACTTATAAAGTATAAGTGTATAAAGTACACATGAAATCAAAACTAACCATATTGATTTTGCTAGCTCACGTTGCTAGTTTTGTGGTGAACAATTCATCCGTGCGTGTCATTAAGAAAATGAAAATAATTTGCCCTTGTAATCTTTGATTAAAATCTGAAAATGCACTTCCTGTTTGTTTTCAGTTAGATAGACCCTTTTCACAATGATGTCACTTCCCTTCCCCCTATCGGCAACGCAGTGTATGTTTAGGGTTAGGGTGGGGGTAGGCATTAAAAAATACAATTTATTGAGTAATTTAATAGATAGCATAAATAATACTCGGTACACAACTGTTTACATTACTGTAACGGTTGGGTTTAGGGTTGGGGTGGGGGTAGACGTTAATAAAATACAATAAATGGGAAATTTAATAAACAATATAGATAATTCTCGTTACTTCCGGCTGCATCTATATCCGATCTAGCAACAACCGCGGCGGCGATGCCAGAGAGCGATACACTTCCAGGAATGCCGTCACTTTCTGCGCATGCGCAAGAACAAACCGCTCTGTTTTTCTTTTTTCTTTTCTAGACATGATTTGTGGACAAAATATGCTATATTCTTCTTTATCTGTCTACATACATCTTTACATTTAGTTACAAAGCCAATGTTAGCATTATTAGGTATAGTTAAAGCACACATGAAATCAAAACTAACCATATTGATTTTGCTAGCTCACGTTGCTAGTTTCGTGGTAAACAATTCATCCGTGCGTGTCATTAAGAAAATGAAAATAGTTTGCCCTTGTAATCTTTGATTAAAATCTGAAAATGCACTTCCTGTTTGTTTTCAGTTAGATAGACCCTTTTCACAATGATGTCACTTCCCTTCCCCCTATCAGCAATGCAGTGTATTTTTAGTTCCGGTGTCGTGAGAAATCGGGTCCCCCCTGCAATCGAGTCCGCTTAGGACCCAAATGGATCTGCGTTGAATGCCTGATTAAAAACTATTGTACTTCTCCACATTACAATCATATTTGGTGCTTTTTATAGTCTATTCTCAGTCTTGACATCTTGACAACACTAACCACATTAGTAACATTATTATCGGTAACTACAAGTTAAAGATATGCATAGTTAAAATAATTGAAACGTTTGTAAACATTAAATGATGCCTTTTTGATGTGTAACATTATATATTTACCTAAGTTGTAGCACGTCGTAGGCTATCTAAAAGCTTTACACATGCCTTTAGTTGTACATCAGTATACGAAATACATAATTTAAAATAGTTTTATGTCATTATAACGTTCTTTTAAATTACATAAATTTATACGAGATTTCACTGCATTAATATATTCATATATATATATATATATATATATATATATATATATATATATATATATATTAATCAGGCGCTACAAACTATACCTATTACAACTCCAGTGAACCAATAGGATCCTAGGTGGTCCCAATTGTCAGGGGCGACCCAATTTCTCATTACACCAGTTTATCGTTGAATGAACGGGAGACTTCTCTGGATAACGTACAACTGAAAAGATTTACATTGCACGTTGAGATTTCAGACCATTATTGGTATTAGGCATGTGTCCAAATGAGTTTGAAACTGATTAAGGTTAAGAATAGGAATAAGCTATTCTCTATCAAACTTTTCACTTAAGTTTATTTCCTCAATAATGGATTCATTTTTACATTAATGCTGCTCTAAATATACATTTATATCATCTTTTATATGTAAATGTTCCAGCACGAGTACAATTCTTTATTAAATCTTATATTACCTAAGCATTACCTAAGACTCCTGGAGATGATTTCAAAAGGATTTCATGTGAAACTTGCGAAGACAACATATTAAGCACATCTTTGCGCAAAACAGACTACTCCAAAGCTTTTCACATTAAATAGAGCCTCAATTTATATGAACAAAACATTCGAGAGTCTTACTTTGTTACTAAAAGGTTGATTTGATTACCACTGTATTGTATACTTACAGACTAGGTTGTTACACAATCAGTGTTGAGATTTTTATTTTTTTTTTGTGGTGCATATTAGAAAATGAAACCTGGAACTTATGTTAATTCCAAGTCTATTCATGACCAAATAAAACGTCTAATCTAAATCACCGTTCCCGTTTATTTGAGCAATGTTAAATGCAGAGATGCAGACACCTAGTGGCTTGCATGAGTAAAGCACTTATTGCTATTCATTTACAGCAGTGGTGTCAAACTTAATTCCTGGAGGGCCGCAGAGATCAGCTCCAGCGCTGCTTCAACACACCTACCTGTAGGTTTCAAACAAGCCTAACGCACTCAGTTTGATCAGGTGTTAAATTAGGGTTGGAATTAAACTGCAGAGCTGCGGCCCTCCAGGAACTGAGTTTAACGCCTGTGATTTAGTCTATGATTCACACACTAATGGATTCTTAACACAGCAGATAGAGTAAGACTGAAAAGTACAGCGTAGACAAGCAGGACACAGAGACATCATGTGGTTTACTAAACACTGCAGGTTTTATTTCAATGATCTACACAGGGATGGGTAGAGATAAATCCATCCCTCAAATCCTACAGTCAAACCAGGTTTTTCTCCAAAAAAAAAAAGGAAAAAACAAATAAAACAAGTAGGTAAAAAACACTTTAGCATTTTTAAAAGGAGAAAGATCGATACACAAATTTCAATCTGAAGACGCGAGTGTAAAACATCCGGCATGTTCAAAGCTATAACAACGATGATGAGGACCACCCTCCAATGTGGTAACAGTGGGGAATGCGGCTCGGTGCGGTGATATTTAGCTGGTGTCCATCTGTAAAGGAGGAAAGAATGAAGATTGTGTTATACAAGGCACATTTTTTTTTAAAAATGGGACCCTATTAAGCCCCTTTTTAAAAGATGTAAATTAATTCTGTAATGTTTTTAGAGTGTGTGCGTGAACTGTGTGCGTGCGTGTGTGCGTCACTTTAAATTCAAATGAGATTGTGCTCTTTCAAAAGAGGGCGGAGCCACAAACACCTATGTGTCAGCATAGTGGCAGAAAAACAAGACTAACATCTTATGTTAATGAGGGAGAGACTGTCACTAGTGGGCGGGGTTCTCACTCTTATGACATCATACAGCAGGAGAATGTCAAACAACGCATTTCTGCAGACGGTTTTTATCAAGTGTGATTATAAAAAACAACAACAATATATTTGTACCATTAGAATCTGCTGATATTCACAGACTGTTGCATCACATCCCCTTATAAAAGTGACTTATGCATAATAGGTGCCCTTTAAACCATCTTCAAACATGCTAACACACCCTTGCATTGTAGGCGTCTAGCTGGGCGTCGAGCTCCTCCGCAGAGAGCTGTTGTTTGCTGCCGCCACCGCCTCCTCCTCCACGACCACCTCGTCCCCGACCTCTGGATCCTCCACCTCGGCCCCCGCGACCCTTCTGAATGCCAAAACCTCCGACTCTGTTTCTGTTCATGCCACCACCTCCACGATTTAGACTGTTGGGAAGGAACAGACATTAGTCACCAAACATAAAAAAAAGCCAACAAACTCATTTAAATCCTCACACAGAGCTGAACAATAAACTGTTTGAGCTAGGCATGGGACCAGAATGGTTTTCAAGGTATACCACGGTTTGATAAAGCTTTTAAAACTGCCAAAATGTTCTGCTATAGCGCTCCTACTGTATATTTAGGGCTCGATAAGGACTGTCCGATGGCTCAGGGTCAGCATGTGAGACGCACAGGACAGCACATTATTACTGGCCCAATCAGACCAGTGCTGCCATGTCACTTAAGTTTAATTTGGCTGCGACTGTTTGTCAATTGCATGCAAACACAGTCTTGGGGTGCTTTCACACCTAAAGGTCCAGTCTCGCAAAAATCGCGGGGATCCGGGCCAAATCCATCGGTCCAAGATCGCCTGAATGAGGTGGTCTCTGCTCAATTGAAACGAACTCTGGAGCAGATCGATTGCAGTCAGAAAAACGATCCAACCAACCAGGCCATAATCACAGTGCATTATGGTTTTGTATTAGCCATATATACAGCTATATGAAGAGAGGATGATGATAAGGCGGGATGCCATTCCTACCAGCAAATGTGCGTTTATCAAATAAGAAAGTGAAAACATGAAATAACCAAGTGCTGTTTATCCATTAGGAAAACTGACAGAAGTTACCCTCTGATAATTTTTCCATATTTTAATCTTATAATATTTTGTATTAGGCCTGTTGTTTAGTTCATTTCTGCATCTGCTTCATGATCTGACTGGTCTCGCTTCAGCTGTCATTTCTCTCTAAAATGTAAGCCCATCATGCAGAATTCTTTTTTTAATAGACTGATTCAGTAGATAGATATTTACAAAACTTGACAAATGAAATGAGGCTCTGTATAAGTCTGACCTCTGATTTCTATTTGGTGACGAATTCTGTGGGTGTCAAATTTAAGAGCACATTTTTGCAACAAACAACAAATGCGTTATTGGACATCATATTTAATCTGTTTACTATGAATCATGTAATTTTGCACGCACGGATAATTGAATATTAATCAGACGATGTCATTAAGCTGCTGTGTCGTCAGCCAATCGTAGATATTACTCATTATTTCAAGGATCAATAGATCTGTCCTTCACAGCAGACATTTTAATCTGATTCACAAACTTGAACCAAATTAGCCAGAGATCAGTTATCAAGATTAAAAGATCCAGGATCTGCCAAATCATCTTAGATCATTTAAGCGAGGTTCAAAAGACCTTTTAAAAGTAAATGTTACTCTAAGGATAGTAATTAAATGCTATTTTCAAGTAAGTTCAGTTGAGATTGTTGGTGATTGTATGGGTGTTAAAGGACAGATTGGGTGGCTATACATAAGACTTGATCATGCCAATTTACAGAACAGGAACGGTCATTGGAAACTCCTTTAAATCGAGAATATAAGAGGACTTTAACTCACCCCTGCATCGGAGTCCGCCTCTGTGCGTCAATCTGTGACGTTACAAGCTGAATGTTCATTGGCCGGCCTGAAAAATCAGAATTGACCAAATCAGAACGGCAGTCAGACTCCTACATTACCTGGTTTGGAGCAGATAGCTGACCCATAAATCAATTGTCATTTACTCACACTGAGTTTTTTTTTTTTTTCCAATTGAACAGAGCTGCACAATTTTGGGAAAAATTGACATTGCAATATTTTTTTCTGCAATATTGCAACATGAATATAATTTGACAAGATGACTATCTGAAAATAATTAATAATTTTACACTGATTGGGAGGAGTTTTTACTGGAGTGCATCTGCATAGTGTACAGACTTACAAATATACACAGAATAAAATTAAAGCACAGATGAAAACAATAGAACAAAGACGCATGACAAGACGATGTCTTTATGATATTTGGTGGGATCTAAAAAAATTAAAGTAAAGAAATTCAATGATGAAACACCCCAGTCTTCATTGCTTAAATAATTACACAATCTTTGTTATTGTCAAAATTTAAACATTTGAGTCAAAATGGTTTAAATACACTTGAAATTGCTTGACTCTTGCAGATTCGCACATTGCGATATCGATCCTCAGACAATATATTGTGCAGCCCTAGTTTAACAAGATAAAGTGAAGAATTTTGGAAACCTGCAACCATTGACTGTCATAGTAGGAAAAACCAACACTATGGAAGTCAATGGTTACAGGTTTCCAGCTTTCTTCAAAAGAAAAAAAATATATAATTTTTGGTGACGTATAGATATTTAAGAGGCTTTTTATGCCTTTGAGTGGGTTTGGGACGCAAACGTACCATCAAGGGGAACACCGTTGTACTGTTTCATGGCTTTAAGGGCATCTGCTTTCCTCTCAAAGTGGACATCCGCAGTGCCGAGGCTGCGTCCTGAGCGATCGTAATGTACTGCTGCTTTCTTCAAAGTGCCAAATTCTGCAAAGAGTTCCTGTAACAAAAACAAAATATCAGCCATACAATCCTTTAAAGAGACCGTACACCCCCGTTTCTAAATTAAAAGAAATTGTGTGCATCGGTTGTGGATTATTAATACAAGAACTCATTTTAGCATTGGAAACAGCTTTATATTAGGGCTGGACAATATTGGAAAAATCTAATATTGCAATATTTTGTTTTTCTGCGATACAAATACAATTTCACCAGATGACTTGAACAGCTGTATTTGGAAAAAATCCTGAATTTAGATTAGGGCTGCACAATTAACGGAGAAAAAAAAAAAAAAAAAAAAACATCTCGATTCGACTCCACACACGATCTTAATCCAGCATCTCTATGATTCAGCCAATTCTATTGGTTCGGGTAAAGCATAAAAGAAGGTAGCACAGGTGTTCACATTGTTTTACATATGTTGCTCAGCCATGTGGACATTCACTAGTGTTGAAAAAGTTACAAACTGTATCATTCAAGGCCAAGTATGACACGAAAGCTGATGCAGTTTATTTACTACTGAGAGGACGAGCGCTTGCCCGCTTATGCAGTTGTCAACAAAACCTGCATAGACTGTGAATTACTGACTGTAAATAACCTTGAGTGCGTTTAATCATTTGAAAGCCATACAGGAAGTATGATTTGCATACATGTTTTTTTTTTTCCCTCAGAGTGACGGCAGCCATGACGAGCGCACTCAGCAGTAAAAGTGAAACCAAAAGCGTGCAAATTTAAATAATCATATCGCATTTTAGAGTTATGATTACGACAAGAATTTGATGGTTTTTCATAGCACATAAATTGTCTAATAATGTTGTCAAAGACAGATTGCAAGTACATATCCCAAACACTATAATTCAACTTCAGAATTATGAACAGTTGTATTCTGATGTCTTCACTTTACTGTGCATTAACAACCAGGACATACTTAAAGTCTGTTCAAGTTCACCATTCCAAGTCTTCACAAAATTATTTTAAACCAAGGAGTAGGTGGTCTACACTGAAAGATTGTGTGCATTTTAGTTCAATTGCAATTGCATGAACTCTGATGTGATCAATTCTGTGTATGTTGGGATGACCTGATAGATGTGAACTAAATGACCCTATTCTCAATGGGTATAAGCCAATTGACAGCTGAAACATCTGATCGGAGGGTCCTGCTGAGTCTCAAACACAGAATGGTTAGTTTGATGCTAGTATAAAGTACTCACAGACAGGACTTTGGTTTAAGATACTTGAAGACCGATGAGTTACCACTGCTGAGGATCTGCACTTTTAACTATTTTGTCTTCAATAAAAGTTTTCTCCCTGTAAGAACTTTGGACAGCTTACTTATTTTATGTATTAAAGTAATCTAATACATTGGCAAGCCACCCAAGGATGGTTAAGCCAAATACAGCAAAATCTAACACCACATATGCCTAATTTTAGTATTGTTGTTTTACCATGTTTGAGGAGAATAATGTCCTACTCATATTAACCTTTACATCTACAGAAAGGTGAGAAAATTGTGATATTTATTTTAAAGCAAATAAAATCATGATGCCCATTTTAGCTAAAATCGTGCAGGCCTAATTTAGATTGATTTGGGTGATTTTGTAAGGGTGTGAACCATGTATAAATCTAATAAACAAATTGCAAGCAAGAATTACAAGAGCAAAGGGGGAAAAAATTAAGAAATGCTTTGAGTCGAACAGTATTCAGGCACAGAAATTAAAGGAAATGTAAAATACTGTATAGTCTTCATTGTAGTAATTCAGTAAAATAAGGCTGCATTAAAAGTTGTGAAAAGGTTGAAATGCCTTTAAAAACACATGCAAATTACAAAGTTTCACTCCGTTATGGTTTTACTTCGCAATGACTCCCCAAATCTCACGTATTCTCAGTTATTGAATAACTACAATCCAAACTCAGCGTTGGATATCCTGCAACGTGACTGCTATGGACACACACTGGGATATCGGTTCTGAAATGATATATTGAGCAGCCCTACTTTATATATTTGTTTTTTTTTTTTTATTGCATGACAACCAAAACTGCGTGTAGCTAGGACATGTAGGCCGGTCATGATATAATTTTGTACAACATACTGTGATAAATGATAATGACCCTCTTAATCCAATTTATGCCGCTCATATAATGAAAGTATTTTCATAATAGCATCAAAAGTATATTCTTAGTTTTATTCTTAAGAATATGTAATACATTTATAGTGATTTTAATAATTAATCATTGAAATCACAATGTGAAAACGGATCCTGAACAAATAAATAAATGTTTACAAACGGTGCAAGCTACCAAGAACTAGAAAAATTAACACGTTTAACAGGTCAGGACACTGAACAGGCCACATCCTCTACCAGATCTATTTTTATAGTTGTTAGACACACACGTGAAACTACACTAAAGTAAATGTATTGTAAATACTATGTTTTAACCATACCAACACTGCCATCTTATCCAATCTATTTTAAAAGGTGCAAGAAGCTGTGCAACCAGCTAAAATTTAGCTGACATTGGTTTTAATGTATGGGCAATATATTACATGACCAAACATTGAGGTTGTGGGATAAGTCGATATATTGATAGTGACTGTACATGGTGCGTGTGATAGAGACTTCAGCTAACTCTACCTGAATGTCTGCATCGGAGACACCGAAGTCGAGATTGGACACGAGGAGTTTTCCTCCGGTCTCCACGCCAGCTCCTCCGCCGCCACCACCACCACCGCCACCAGCGTTGGAGCTGTAGCCGTTGTCGAACAGGTCATGCTGCCACTTGTCGGGGAGCTGCTTGGGCTGCAACAGACGAGAGAGAACGCACCTGCTGACTTCGGGTCCCCAGTCTGTCACTGACAGTCCACTCGGCTGGGTGTTGGGGCAAGCAGGGGCTCCGCTTCAACAAGGCCTGGGACGCCCAGCGCGCTCAACGCCACCTCCAGCAATCCCTGCCCACCCCATCACTACAAACAAGCAAACTAATGCAGGACAGTGGTGGAACTACAATGCCAGCTGCCGAAAAGGCCTTGCTTCAGATTACATGGATCTTGCAATTCAGTCAATAGACACGAGCGTAACCCTCTGGTGGATTTTAAGACTGTAAAGTTCGACTGGACCCCTTATCAGAACGTTAATCTTGGTGGTTTGTGCATGCAATTTGAATACATTAAGATACTAACACCAATTCTTTAAATCTCTGAATTTAAAATGACTGCCAGAGTGCTAAAAACCTTCAAAGGACAACTCTTAATAGTAAAATCTACAGAACAACATTTACATACTCTTAAAACATATTGGGTTTCGCATTTGGATGGATTTGCACGCTAGATTACATTAACTTGTTTGTAGACATCAGCCCCCAACCCTCACAGGACTGTCTAGTGGGTTTCTTCACTTTTAAGCATGGTTTTTAAAATAATTTAGGCAATTAGCCTTATATGAATGTTTTTTTTTTTTCTTTTCACTTGGGGCGATTACATATAGGAATGGCATAATTGATATACAAAATGGTCCAAAAATAACACAACGTTAATAAATTAATGGAATAATAAAGCATGTTTATATATATATATATATATATAAAAATAAAATAAAAAATTGCAAAATGTGTGACATTCTCCAGATAAAAGTAAAATGAGGAGGGTGGGACTTAATGCCAGTTTTAGTTAAGGGGGTAAAATCCAAATAAATGTCAATTTTAATTAAACATTAATATACACATACGTTTAAAAAGCAAAACCGGAATGTTAAATGGTCTAAAAGACAGAAAAAACACCAACACACAGCTCTACTTAGTGTTAGTTGTACCTTTTTTTTTCTTCACCAAATTGGTTTCACGGAAAAAGCTACGTTTGAGGTAAACATGGTGCACAATAAACCCCTCAAAATACAAATTAATGAAGCTTAAGCATAGTATAATTAATTCGTTGTTTTGATTAAAGTGACATCGGGAAACCAGAGGGCTAATTTAAAAGCCTAAACATCAAAAATCAGCATGTTTTAGGGAGTAAAGCCGTTGTGTGCTATTGTTGCTAACAGTAGTATCCCCGAGTGCTCTCCCTCCCTCCTGGCAGCCAGTGAACAGGCCACAATCAACCCAAGAGTCTCTTGCCGTTCACTCCACACGACTCCAACAGGCCTCCGTGGCTGGATCTGGACGTTCCTCTGGTTGGCCGTCGAAGAGGAGCTCATTAAAGTCCAAAAATATCGCGATGCGATCAAAAAAATGTCCATGGCAGATCGGCATCTGAAGCCTCTTTGGAGCGTCCATTTTGAAGCCACGCCATTTTGACGCGCTTCTATAAATAAAGCCCTCACTAAGCTCAGATTAATAATTAGAAGGGAAGAATCTTCACTTTCATCGCATTTCACATTCAGTGGAGGACAAAGATGTCGAAATAGTCTGTTAATCCTGTTTGGCTCCGACATTACGTAACTACCTTTCTGCTTTCAAGGATATTTCGACCATGAAAACCCCTCCCAAACAAAAGCCAGATTCCAGCGAGGACCAAAAGTGGGAGAGAAGCACAAAAACATATATAGAGTGAGAGGATCTTCCAAACAGCCAAAGTAGACCACGTGAAGAGACGAGGGCGCTGGATGTTGTCGAAAACAAAGAAAGCGTAACGTTACGCTGAATGGGAGCATCTCCAAAATGGCGTCGCGGGACCGGAGATCCACAAAGCCGCCCGGGGACGTTTGGAGATCATGGCGAAACAATGGGCTTAGGGAGAGAACACATTAAGCACAATATACATCTACCGAGCTTCCCCGATCTACACTCCCGGAGGAGAGCTCCAGGGGCACGAACAGCGCGCTAGCCGCCATGTTTGCTGGCAGCCTAGAAAGACAAAAAACGGGACTTCACCCAGGCATGTGGATGCGCCCATGATTTTCTCCGCTTTCTCCTACCCTGCTGTAAGGTGTCGGTCTGCTTCTTCCGCGGCTCAGGTTCTGGCGGTTCCTCATGGGGCCCGAACCCCCGCCTCGGCCTCCAAAGCCTCCGCCTGTATTTCCGAGCCGCCCGCTGGCGCCGCCTCCTCCTCCACGGCCGCCGCCGGCTGTGGCTCCGCGCCCCCCGCGGCCTCCTCTCCCGCCACGGCCGCCTCCACCCCCGCGCTGCCTGTTTTGCTTGATGATGTCGTCTAAGGACATATCCATCTTGTCTGCCATCGTCTGGCCTTTGTTAACGCTAAACACTGCAGTTAACTAAAATAATAAACCGGCAAGGATGGAGTACTATTCTTCCCCTGCACTACCGCTCACTCACACGAGAGGAAATAACGAACAGCCGCCCGAGCCAGGTTTATAGCGGCGAGCTGATGACGTCGGTTTGGAGAGTCGACAACTTCCGGTTGAAATGACTGAAATCAGGGCCACGAAGTTAATTTTCCTTATATTCCTGCATTACTTGGCGATGTTGGGATTTTCTAAAACGTTACGTTTGCATATTGACTTTTTATTATCTTTCCTTAATCAATATTCAAACATGAGCTAAACTAAGGATTTGGTGAATGGGTACAGCCCTTGTTAAAGGGATAGTTCACTCAAATTTTTAATTTTGTCATCATTAGTCACCCTCCACTTGTTTCAACCCCGATTTATTTGAGTTTCTGTTGAACACAAAAGATATTTTGAGAAAGCCGGAAACCTACTATGAAAGTCTGTGGTTACAGGTTTTCAGCTTTCGTTAAACTATCTTCTTTAGGTTCAACCAAGAAAAAAGCAGAGTGAGTAAATATTCATTTTATTGTGTGAACTATCCCTTTAATATAATAGATTTTTTTGATCAATACCATTGAAATCGGGGTTCGGTTGGTGTATCGCGGACGAAAGTGAAGAGCGAGGAGAGGATAACTCTGGGGGCCCCAAAACAGTGTGTGGAAGAGACTGAAGAAAAGATTATCAAGATCACAGTGTGAGGGACTAGTGATGTCCTGTTGCAAAACAAACTAACAAAACAACAAATCCAGTTAATTGAAGCTAAAAACATTGAAATGGCAGCCCCACAGCCCTGACCTAAACCTGAATGAAACTCTGTGGAAGGGACTGAAGATTATCAGGATCGCAGTGTGAGGGACTAGTGATGTCCTGTTGCAAAACAAACAAACAAAACAACAAATCCAGTTAATTGAAGCTGAGAACATTGAAATGGCAGCCCCACAGCCCTGACCTAAACCTGAATGAAACTCTGTGAAAGAGACTGAAGAAAAGATTATCAAGATCACAGTGTGAGGGACTAGTGATGTCCTGTTGTAAAACAAACAAACAAAACAACAAATCCAGTTAATTGAAGCTAAAAACATTGAAATGGCTGCCCACAGCCCTGACCTTAACCTGAATGAAACTATGTGGAAGAGACTGAAGAAAAGATTATCAAGATCGCAGTGTGAGGGACTAGTGATGTCCTGTTGCAAAACAAACAAACAAAACAACAAATCCAGTTAATTGAAGCTGAGAACATTGAAATGGCAGCCCCACAGCCCTGACCTAAACCTGAATGAAACTCTGTGAAAGAGACTGAAGAAAAGATTATCAAGACCACAGTGTGAGGGACTAGTGATGTCCTGTTGCAAAACAAACAAACAAACAATCTAAAACAAGAATATTTGAATAACATTTATTTGAAGCAGTTAATTGAAGCTGAAAACATTCAAATGGCTGCCCACAGACCTGACCAAAACCTGAATGAAACTCTGTGGAAGAGACTGAAGAAAAGGTGATCAAGACCACAGTGTGAGAGACTAGTGATGTCCTGTGTGAAATGAAATGAACAAATAAAAAAAAAGATAATGTTTCAATAAGATTCGTTACTTTTTCCCTTAATGATTAAAAACCATTGATTGACTTATACCCATTATGAGGTCTGGAACACCCAAATAGCAAATTAATTTATTTTTAAATTTGAAGTATCATTGAAATCAAAATAAAGATGTTATTATCATCATAGTATTAATCTATAATCTAGTGTGTTTCAAAACAGTGACAAAATTCACATTTAGAAGACAAAAACATCTAAAGGTTGCAATTTGTCACTTAAATCTAAATGGAGCAATTATTTTTTTGATGTCACTCTCTAGTTGAGATTCAGTTGAGACAAAAAATATATTGAAGATGTACTGACTTCTATAGCAGGAAAAACTAAAACTGTGAACATCAGGACAATAAATCCTGAGGAGACAAAGCAGTCAATCAAAGCTGAAAACATTGAAATGGCAGCCCACAGTCCTGACCTAAACCTGAATGAAACTCAGTGGAAGAGACTAAAGAAAAGATCATCAAGATCACAGTGCGAGATAAAACTAAAAGCTATTATTAGTTTTAAACATCTACTATATGTCCCGCCCTGTCCATGTTTCAGTTCAAATGTTACACATCGAAAGCACTTTACAGGACATTTAAAATGTCTGCAAATTATAAATATGTACCCACTATAAATGCATATTTACGAAAAGACGTAGCATAAGTTTGATGTTTAATAAGAGCTTCTAAGAAAGATTTATGTCTTCTGGAGTCATATTATCTGCAGAGTAGTGAGAATGGGATCATTATATGTTATGAGTATACCTGAACTGCTCTCTAAAGTAAGTGAATCTTTTCACACTTTCACAGCATTAACCAATAAAAATGGATCATATTTAAAAGATAATACAATTATTAAACATTGAGGGTTTCCAAAACATAGATCATGTTGAGTTTAAATGCAGACGGCATATGCAAAAGCTGGATTTATGAAGTTTGAACATTCTTTTTCATCTTCAGATCTTCTCAATCTTGATCTTTCATTCTTATCAAATGATTTAACCATAATTCTGTTTAAAAGGGATATTAGCATTAATAATAAATTAGCATTTATTCACTATTTCCTTATCTTCAAGTCATTACAAACTCAAGTCAACACAAAAGAAGATATTTTTAAGAATGCTGAAAACTGTTGACATCCATAAGAAGAATAAGAAATAATATTAAAGTCAGTGGCTGCATTTTATTTTTAGCATTCTTCTAAATGTTTTCCTAATAAACATTAAAGTAAGAAAGAAAAATGAAAGAAAGAACGATGGACAGAAGGAATGAAGGAAAGAAAGAAGGCAATTGAAAGTAAGAATTGAAAGAAAGAAAGAAAGAACGATGGCAACCTCCCGCTCTCCCTTTTGAAACTAATACGGAAGTAACTAAAACTGCAATTCAACAACTGGCCACTGGGGGCTGGCTCCAAAACGGAGCAAATTTACATTGACAAAAAGGTTAAAATGAAAGTAGGGAAATGAAAGAAAAAAAAATGAAAGAAGGTAAAGGTAAGAAAGAACGATGGACAGAAGGAATGAAGAAAGAAAGAAGGAATGAAGAAAGAAGGAATGAAGTAAAGAAAGAAGGAATGAAGGAAAGAGAAGGAAAGAAAGAAAAAAAGAAGGGAAATGAAAGAAAGAATCGAAAGAAAGAACAATGGCAACCTCCCACATTTCCTTTTGAAACTAATACAGAAGTAACTGAAACTGCAATTCATCAACTGGCCACTGGGGGCTGGCTGCAAAACAGAGCAAATTTACATTGACTCCCATGCTAAAACAGAAGTAGGGAAATTAAGATAAAAAAATAAAGAAAAATGAAAGAAGGCAAATGAAAGAAAGAACGATGGACAGAAGGAATGAAGTGAAGAAAGGAGGAATGAAGGAAAGAAAGAAAATGAAAGAAAGAAGGGAAATGAAAGAAAGTATTGAAAGAACTTAAATCCTAAACTGTCCAATTTCAGACAAAGTGTGTGATAAACAAAACAGAGAGGCTTAAATAACATAAAAGTAATCTTTATTTTAATTTTATTTTTAAAGGCTGGGAACGAAAAAAAAACATGTGGAAAAGTCTACATAAAGATATCGAAGGTGTAATCAATTCATAGTTAAAAATGGAGGTACATCTACTAAAAAAGGTTTGCTGAGCCAAACTTACCTGTGCTATCAGACAAAACCCCGCTAACTCTTCTACGCATCTACAAAGCTAACTTAAACCTTGCGGCGGATGACGAACGTGTTTTGGAAAAATCCAGAACTGCATCCGTTTTTTTTTTGAGAAAGTCTGTGTAGAGTCTGTCCAACAGCAGTTTAAGCACCTCAACTGTTCTTTGTCTTTCTCATTTGTCATCTCGACACTGAAAAAATACACATAATTATTATAAACCCGAAGCGCAAAAAAAAAAAAAAGTCAGAGCCCGGATGAATATGAAAATGACTCAAACGGCTCTTGAAATCATAAAGCATAAATAGACGGCAGCCTGTAAGTCCAGACGCAGGTCCATGAGCAGAGAAGAATGAAGCTTTCTGGACTGAAGGTGGAACATATCCCCCGCTTGTGTGGATCTTTGTTGGTTGATAGAAGACTGAGAGAGTAAAAAGGTCCCAAATGTAAAATGGAGGACAAAAAACTGAACAAAATAAACACTTGTGGATCAGAAAGAGAGCGAACGGTCTAAGACTTCTTGGAGTCTTGTGTGTTCCTCTTCTTAAGGTCACTCAGGTCCACTGGTATAAAAGCTGAAAGAACAAACGGACAGATATTAAGTCGACCCAAATATGACGTGAAGTTAATTTGCATACATTTAAATGCATTATTGGAGCGGTTCCAAAAACATTTTTTCTACTCATCTTTGCCCCAGTCTCTAAGGGCCTGTTTACAGCCAACGCTATCTCACAGCAATTCGTAACTTTTTGATTTAGTGGCAAATTCGTATGAATACGTACAATCTCATTAATGCAATTTAGTACGATTTGCTCATCCCCCAATGACTGTTTGGTTTAGAGGTTGGTTTTAGCACCACGCCTTCTTTTAAAAATCATACATTTTCGTACGACTGCACTCGTATGAATTCGTATGAATAAGCCACTAAACTGACAAACGTTATGTTGCGTTTCCTCATGAGATCAGGCTGGGCATTCCAACGCTATCTCACGACAATTCATAACTTTTTGATTTAGTGGCAAATTTATATGACTTCGTACAATGTCATTCGTACAATTTATTACTATTTGCTCATCCACAATGACAGTTGGGTTTAGGGGTGGGGTTTGGTGCCACGCCTCCTTTTAAAAATCGTATATTTTTCCAATGACTGAACTCGTATAAATTCCTATGAATTAGCCACTAAACTGGCAAAACGTAAAATAGTTATGCTTCCTTGTGAGATCAGGCTGGGCATTCCAACGCTATCTCGCGGCAATTCGTAACTTTTTGATTTAGTGGCAAATTCGTATGAATTCGTACAATCTCATTCCATTAATTTCATATGATTTGCTCATCACCCAATGACGGTTGGGCTTAGAGGTGGGGTTTGGTGCCACGCCTCTATTTAAAAATCACACATTTTCATATGACTGAACTATTATGAATTCGTACAAATTAGCCACTAAACTGACAAAACGTAAAATAGTTACGTTTTCTGGTAAGATCACAGTTTGTCACCTAATGTGTTGTTTCTGATCGGATATCTATCTGATTTCTGAAAAAGTTTGCATTTACATTTGGTTACATCAATGCGTCTCCGCTACATGGATATATCTTCTAATCCCAATGCTATATGCTAATTTAACTATGTTACATCGACTAAATCATCAAGATAAGCTCCATTTTATAGAATTAATATTATTATATACAGAAACGTAAGCTATATATTTTATTTGGAATTCAAACTATTTTATATGCAGAGTGATTATTTTCATTAAGGGCTAAATTAAACATAAATTTTGGTTGTAAAGATATGTGCCAGACATAATTCAAAACTGTACAGCGTTTAAATTGATTTGTGTGTAACACACTCTCTCAAAAACTTAATGTTTTTTTTGTAATCAAACAAAACAATATGTATGTATGTATGTATGTATGTATATATATATATATATATATATATATATATATATATATATATATATATATATATATATATATTATTCCTCTCTTTTCATAAAGTAAAAAAATATTTATATGTTTTTAGACTGCAATATCAGAAATCAGTATTTAATGGAATAATGCTGATTTTCAATTACCAAAAAAAGTTCATTTATATATAAAAAAATCCCTCTAATTCAAATTGAAGAGATTTAAAGAAATGTTTACCACTTACTCAAACCCATAATAAATACAGGAAATGCAGAGAAATCGATCATTTTCAAATGGTCTCTTAATTTCTCCTATCTCTATGTATTTATACTGAGATTCTGATAAGTGGAATTTTCTGAAAAGCATCATGGGTAATGTAGTTTTTCTAAGAAACCACCAATAAGTCTGTCTTAAAGGTTTATCATTTAGTGTTAAAAATCCTTACACAGAAAACAAATGCAGTTTTTACTTCCAGAGCTTAAAATATCTGTTAATAAACAGTTTCTGCATTTAGTGATTCACAAGTGTTTTTTGTTGATTTGCGGATGTGAATTGCATTATGGGATGTTGATCTTTGCTCTGTTGACTTTCGATGCTGAAAATTAAACTTTACCTTTTAAAAAAGAGACTTTTATTGACATTATTGCAGTTTGGAAAAATATAAGAAATAATATACAGACAAATAGGTATGATATATAAAGATAATAACAACAAAAAATGTACTGGCTGTTTATTAGAAGGTTTTTGTAGTGCAATATACAACACCAACCCAGATAATATATCACTTTAAACTATTAAAAATGTTCATAAAAGTCACTCTTTCAAACCCTTCAAGGTTAAAACTTATTTAAAGAAAGAACAAGCTCACATGATGCAATTAAAAAGCAAAAAATAAACAGGGGAAAATAAAAACATGGATCACAAAATACGCAAAACTACTCATTTATGGATTTTTTTACAGTGTGTGGTGCACTCCTGCCTTGAAAATAATGTTAACATGAAAATGAACTTACAATGTAGGTTGGGATTTGGGTTTTTCTCCACATATTCCTGTGGTCCACGATCATTACGTTCATTATTTTGTGGTGATTTAATGTCTCTCAAAACACAAAGCCAAGCTGAAAGGCAAAAAAGAAACCATTACAACAACAGTTAGGTTGAAATCCTGAGTCTTAAAGGGATAGTTCACCCAAAAATGAAAATTTACTCACTATTTACTTTCCCTCGAATGGTTTGAAACCTTTATGAATTTCCTTCTTTAGTTAAACACTAAAGAAGATATACTGAAGAAAGCTGAAACCATTGACTTCCATAGTAGGAAAAACAAATACTATTGAAGTCAATGGTTACACATTTTCAGCTTTCTTCATTATTAATTCTTTTGTGTTTAGAAGAAACTCAAACAGGTTTGAAATTAGAGTTAAGGGTGAGTAAATGATGACTGAATTACAATCACATAAGGCAATTATACTTCAGGCTAATTTCATTATTTTTTAATTGTTGATTTTGCACTAGAGCCCTAACCTGAACCCTCTTGAAAACAGTCAAAAACAGTCTGTAAACAATCAATAAGAAATAGACAACTACATCTATAACGAGACTGCAAAATCCACTTTTCAATGCCACTGAAAAACTGGTCATATGTTATATAATACAAACGAAGTGCTTGCCTTGTGTTATTATAATTGTACTTCAAAGACTGCCTGCAGTGAAAAATCAAGCTTCTGTGTGATGTTTTGACATTTGAAAGCCACATCCTCTAAAGCATAGGTCTTAAACTCCATTCCTGGAGGGCCACAGCTGACCCAAATAATCAAGGTGTTCAAGACTACTATAGACTATTAAGTAAAGCTGTCAATCGCTAAAAAAATTAACTAATTATTCACACTTTTTTTTTGCATTTAAACGACTGAAACTTGTAATTTTGGCTATTTAAATGTAAAATTAATGTAAACGCAAGCCAAAAAACTATTAAATTCAAAAAATTTATGTTTATTAGAATTTTTGTTTATCTTGTAACAGATTTCTTCATGTAAACAACATACCTGCAATAAACCATCAAGATCCTCAAACTGTTGTCTTGACAGCCACATTTATTACAGAAATTAAAACACAGGCATGTAAACGCCTTTGAATTTTAAAAAAATCAATGCCAATAAAGAAAAACAATGATTTCCATGTTGGATTCTAAGTGGACTGCAGAAAAATGCCAAAATACAGCCACTGCAGATATGGAAAATAGAAAATTATAATAATAAAGAAATGAATACAAACAATTGTGCTCATTGTAAAGTTGTATTGCTGAGAGTTGAGAACATTAATTATAAAGTATAAAGAATTTTGTTCAGTCCTCCTTTACATTCAGCCAGTTAAGACAGTCCAGTCTGTTGACATTATTGGGGGACAATGTGGCCCTTTTCTTTTGAATGATGTGACCTGAGAGTGAGAACAGTCTCTCACAGGCAGAATCACTGAATCAGCATATGAATTTCGGTGCCTAATTTTGGTGCCACTGGTGCTGCGACAAGGACGTAAGAAAGATCAAGGGGTACATCAAAGGCACCCACAGGTACGCATTGTGTCACACCAAAGACTAATCCTTACAGGGACTTTGGTCACACCATCTCTAAACATTTAATTCTAAACAACTTTGAGGGATACACCGTCGGCGATGTTAATCCGTTTGTTTTTGTTACTGGAAAACGCGCACACACACATCACGCGCAGTACAGCGGACCCAGTGAGTGACTCCCTTCAGATTCATCAACACATATGATTGCCTTCATCAAATTTGCTTATTCTAAGCGCTCTAAAGTGTGGCTGTATTTTACAAGCAAAAGTTCTGACACCGCAACCTAAAGCAGACGCTTTACAGAAGTTGTGTTTAAGGGGGAAACACGTCAAACTTAATGAAACATTTGAGGGTTTATGGAATCATCTTAAAGGCAGAGGAATGTGCTGTCTGACAGCTTGCAACATCATCTGGCACATTCAGAGTACATTTACATGGACACCAATACTCCGATTTTAATATGATTAAGACAATACTTTGATTAAGAGTCCACCATGTAAACAGTGATTTTTGATTACCTTAAAGAACCACAGAGTAACGAAATGCGGAGGTTTTTCTTTCCATTCAGCATGTGGTATCAAATTCCATTAAAACAAAAGACGAAAGATTAAAAATCAAACATAAGAAAATAAATAAAACTCTGGAGGAAACGCTGGTAATGCGACATGAATTATTTTATACTGAAACTTTCCTTCTAAAAGCACTTCCTTGGTCTTATCCATATTTCTTTGCATGTTGAACACACGTCGGCCACAACAGGAAATAAAAGAAAAATATTAAATATTTCAAATAAATCGCATGCGTTAACGCACTAATTTTGACTACTATTAAGTAGGTGTGAGTTGGAGGTGGTTGGAGCTAAACTATGCAGAGCTGCGGCCCTTCAGGAATTGAGTTTGAGATCATTGCTTGAAAGGTTTGGGGCAACCAGAGACAGTAACACTTCCCAAAAAGATATTATAATGTGAATGGCATATACTCTTATGTTAGTCTGTTTCTTCTTATCCCGAGGTCTACATAACCTTGGATCCAACCCGTATCCTGAGTAGATGCTGTGGTGGTCTAGGAGGAGTGAAGAGCGTGAGCCTGGTTTTCCTTAAGATTTTTTTCCTTCACTTCTGTCAATTGGTGAAGTTTGTTTCGCGTCTGTCACCACTGGCTTGCTTGGTTTGGGACTTGTGGAGCAGTGCATTGGTGGACTCGCTCTTCAGTGTTTGGGCTTTTAGCAGTGACATTTGCATTACACTGAACTGAACTTCGACAGTGAAAGCTGGACTGAAGCGGTTTCAACTTACTAGAACTATGTTAAGCTCATTTGACAGTCTACATTGTAAACAGCTCTAAAAATAACCTGAAAGTTTATAATGTAACAAAAGACAGCAGAATCATCAGTTAAAAACATTGAGGATTATTTTCTGCTTTAAGCTCTCTAAAAAGGCACATGTTGTCTGAGTAGGTGTGCACAGTTATAAAGCAGTGTCTTGTGTGTCAGACTTACTGTCATGGATGAACCGCACATTTTCCTCATGCGCTGGTGTGAAAAGCTCTCCTGTGTTCGTCGGCGACCGAGGGCTGGACGTCCTCTTGTACGTGTGCATTCTAGGTGTAGAGGAGCTGGAAGAGAGACACATATCACTGAATAGCTCGCTTCATTAAAATGTTATGGCTAGAAATAAGATTGTAACTCTTAACTAGACAGAGAGTTTTTGCAGCGCAAACCTTGAAAATACATAAAAGAATACATATTATGTAGACTCTTGACTAAGCTAAGTACATTTAATAGGTTATAGTTTCAATTTATCATTTGCAATGTGTTTTAAAAAGCCCATTTTAATTGTTTTTGTTGGATTAACAGTTTTTACCAGCAGGTGTTCCTTTGAAACAACTGAACAAACTGCTTTGCAAAGATATTTCAATATACACTACCTGACAAAAGTCTTGCCATCAATCCTAGTTGTAAGAGCAACAGATAATAACTCGACTTCTAGTTAATCATTTGGAAAAGGGGCAGAAGGTGGATATTTCCCGTGAATCATCTGTTGATCTGCATCCCAATCATCACAAATACTGCAGAAGACCTACAGGAACTCGCATGGACCCAAGATTCTCACAGATTTAGTCAAGTTTGGTGAAGGAAAAATCATGGTTTGGGGTTACATTCAGCATGGGGGCGTGCGAGAGATCTGCAGAGTGGATGATCAACATCAACAGCCTGAGGTATCAAGACATTTGTGCTGCCCATTACATTACAAACCACAGGAGAGGGCAAATTCATCAGCAGGATAGCGCTCC
Organism: Danio aesculapii; assembly: GCF_903798145.1. Taxonomy (NCBI): domain Eukaryota; kingdom Metazoa; phylum Chordata; class Actinopteri; order Cypriniformes; family Danionidae; genus Danio; species Danio aesculapii. Next base: position 59,880,202 of record NC_079437.1, on the reverse strand, counting down.
TTCTCATACTTCAGCCTCCACATCGAAGCTCCTAAAAGCAAAGAAGGTCAAGGTGTTCCAGGACTGGCCAGCCCAGTCACCAGACATGAACATTATTGAGCATGTCTGGGGTAAGATGAAGGAGGAGGCGTTGAAGATGAATAGAAAAAGAATCTGGATAGGAGTCCTGCAAGAACGCTTTCTTTGCCATTCCAGAGTTACTTGAGTCATTGCAGATATGTATGGATGCAGTCCTCCAAGCTCATGGGAGTCATACACAATATTTATTATTTTCCACTGCAGCATGACTTTATATTCTATACTGGACATTATTTCTGTTAATGACAAGACTTTTGTCTAATTTGCTCCCCTAATTAAATAATTAAAAATGAAGGCATGATCATATTTTATTTAGGTAAAATAAGCGTAATCTAGAGGCCTTTGCCTTTCATATAAGCCACTTCTGATACCAAATGATCAACTAGAAGCCAAGTTATTATTTGTTGTTCCTAAAACTTGAATAGGCGACAAGACTTCTGTCAGGTAGTGTAATGAAAAGCTTAATTTCTCCTATCCCTTAGTACTTCAAACCTAAAAATGTAATTTTCCAGGGTCCTTAGTGATTCATTTAATGGCAGTGAATGGGGCCAGGTTTTTTAGAATAAAAATAAACACAGAGAAACAAGTACAAATCAATAGTCGTGGCTCCTGATAACACACTGAGGTCCTGTGAAGCGAAACAATCGGTCCATGTAAAAAATTTAACATTATTTACAATATTATTAGCTTTTATCCACAGAAAGCGCAAACTGCATCACCTAACCTCCCATCCAATCACGCGTCATCATGGTTTTGTCATCAAATGGCACTGCCCACCTGATATTTTTCACCAATGAAAAAGTGAGAGCGCAACATTTGCACATCTCAGAGCAACACTTGAATGAACCTGTTTTTCAATGATTTAATGATGCATTCATAAAATGATTTCTGACAAATCATGTGACACTGAAAACTAGCATAATGATGCTGACAATTATGGTTGGTTTTAGGGTAACATTCGGGCTTTCGCACTCAATAAAATAGTAAAGCAGAATTTAAAAAAGGCTAATACTGATTATTTATCCTGACGCACTCTTACGAGCACAACATCTATATATCTGTAACTGTAACTCAACGTTTTAAAACAGCAGATAAACGCTTATCTCAGTGGAAGGTTGTGTTATGTCATCGTTTAGGTGTGGAAACATCAGCAAATTAGCTTTTTAAATCAGAACATTTTAAAGTCTAATGTAAAAGTTATTTTTAAAATTGTAATATACGCTGGGAAAAAAATGTATTGCATCCAAACAAAAAAGTTTGTTTTGATATAATATGTTTGTGTGTATTGCAGAGCTACAAATGCTTGTGTGTCAGCATAGTGGCAGATTCAAAAACAAGCTTAACATCCTATGCTAATGAGAGAGAGATGGTCACTAGTGGGTGGGGTTTTCCCACTCTGATGACATCATACAAAGCGAGAATGTCAATCAGAGTGTTTCTGCAGACTGTTTTTATCAAGTGTGATTATAAGAAATTAAATTAATACATGTTTACCATTAGAAGCTGGTTATATTCACACGCTGCTGACACACAACTGTGTTTAAACCCCTTAGAAAAGTGATGTTTGCATAATAGGCCCCCTTTATTCTGATTCTGTTCTGTTGTAGAGTTTAATAAAGCGACTCTTTAGTCTTCATAACAGAAAGCGACTTTTACCTTGTCATTCTGTTAAAGTCTCGTGCCTCACAATCTCACTATATGAGGCTCAACAGGAAACTTTGCAGGCTCGTCAGTGTGTTTCTAGTGGAAAAAAAACAACAAATAATATACTTCAGTACGATTCAATTCAGACTAAAGGCATCAACTGTTATAATTGTGCATTTTAATATAAAAAACTGAGGTAAAGTTGGTTTAATATTCACATATTCGTTCATTTCTGAACTGTCACAACTTGTGACACACACCCAATATTGTTTACCAGTGCTGGGGGTAACGCGTTATAAGTAGCGCACGTTGCGTAATAATATTACTTTTCTAAAGTAACGCATTACTTTTAAAAATAAGTCATAATATTTGAGTTACTTAAAAAAATGTAATGCAAGTTACTTTTTACCTTGTTTAATAGGCTGTTACAAAATATATTGCGGAATAAAAATGACCCCAGTCAGATTGAATCACACACTCAGTGGTTCACTTGATCCGAACAAACGATTCATTCGCTGTTCGCCCTTCATATACAGAAAGTCAGAAACAGAAACTATGGCAGGCTGGAGACTAGGGGTGGGCGGTACACCGGTGTCATAGTCATCACCGGTGTGACATTGCGCCACGACATGGATTTTCTAATACCGTCAATACCGTAATAAATCAATTATGCGCCTTGAACGGCTGCATTTACATCAATAATAGCTAATTCTAAATAATAAGGCATTCAATTTTCTTCAAACGTTCAGTTGTGGTCTGAATACATGTCCTTATACTACAGGGCTCGAAATTGCAACCATTTTGGTCGCATGAGCGCCCGAAATTTAATCTATGCGCCCTCATAATATATTTGGGAGCATTTGTGTGTCTGAATATAATGGTCGTAGTGCAATCTGATTTGATTTTCTCTAAAAACTTGCTGAATCGCTCTACCCTGCTGCTGTATTGGTTCATATTAGCTGTCAGTAACTCAACGCTTCCCGCTGTCAGATAACAGGGAGCTTTTGTTACTGCAGGAAATGCAAACGGCTGAAGAGTGAAAAGTGCACAGGTTTGCAAACCTCACCTAAAGTTATAATAATAATAATGGCGCAGATGACAGCGATCATGACATGAGGTAAATGTTGATCCGCCAGCTGAGATCAATCGAGGGTTTTCAGAGAAGGTGCCCGAATCTCGATGTGTTGCATTCACCGCGTGTTCAGCGCAAATGTCCGCTAAATATAAAATCTAACACTGTACACATCATCGCCAAAGAAACTCACCTTTACTAAGTTTACACTGAAACTACGGCTCTTAACAAAGAGCGGTATTGCGCCGGTGGTCATCGCGAGAATCCTGCTCTGTCTGCTCATATATTGGTGCAGCTGACTCGTCTGCTTTATTCCACCAACACAGAGAAATGAAGATCAGCTCATAACGAGACTGAGCATTTACAATGAACCAAACCAAAACTTTTAAAGAGTGATAGAAGTGAGACTTTCTTTTGTCCGTTCTTCCTTGAGATGTATATTATTTTGCTATTGAAAGTAATACCATGATATTATACCGTCACCGTTCAAAAGATGAAAAATACCGTCATATTAATTTTAGGTCATATCGCCCACCCCTACTGGAGACTTACATTTTTGCTATGCATTCTTGTTATTTTGAACTCATCGAAGGAAAGAGGTGGATTGTCGTTAAGTGTAGATTATGTTTAAGTAAAACTCTTGACAACTGCAAGAAACACGACATCGAAAAAACCCCTAAACAAAACTGGATGCAAAGCACTACACACGCACCCATCTCCAGCTAAACAACAAATGACTGACATCAGCTCATGTTCTCCAGGTAAAGCAATTAATACAACAAAACTCAAAAAAATGACTATTGCTTTTATTATTGAGGAGATGCAGACACTGTCTACTGTAGAAGCGACTGTGTTTTATAATATAGTAGGATTTTTTCTCTTTTGGGAAATGACTTAGACATTTGTTGAGGTAACATGAAGAAATTTATTCAATGTATAAAGCTCAAAGATTTATATTTGATTTAGGGATGTTTTTTTTAATAGTCTTACTGGTCTGTGACCCCAGCGGGTTGCCCCAAGGTCCAGCCACTCTCCCTGGGTTGCAGTTTGGGCTCTTGAGGGCCCCTTGCCTTCCAGCTGCAGGGTCTGTGACCCCAGCAGGCTGCCCAGTTAGTGCGCACAGGTTAACACACCTGAAACTTGCCTATAGCACTTGTTCACTGCTGCTCATATAGTTATGTAAATTGCTTCCTTGTCCTCATTTGTAAGTCGCTTTGGATAAAAAGCGTCTGCTAAATGACTAAATGTAAATGTAATTTTGTTATTAAACATTTGAAAGGTTTAACATCTGTTTTTGCCATGATAGAAATTAGTTCATGTTTATACTTTTAGGCTTTATTGCAGTCTTTATCTCACTGGGCAGTTTACCTAACATAAAACATACAAAAGTAGCAAACATTACTTTACATGCTTTCATTAATCTGTATAAATAGGTTAGGGCTGGGCGATGAATTGAAAAGTAATTGAAATCGACATTCAGAACCTTTAATCGATCAAATTTTTACTTACTTTCCCTACTGCGTGTGGAGTCACGTGTCCCCGCTCTGTTAAGACTGATTCATACTTCTGCGTCAGGCGTACGGGTATGGAGCAGCCTTGGTGCTGGCGCATACCAGTTCACCTCTCAAAAAATGTAACTACACATTGCAAGTTTGCACTACATTGAAGATGATTGGAAGCTGCGGCAGAAAAGCCTTGAGACGGCATATTTTCCATTACAATAAAATGATTATTTACATTAAAATGTTTGTTTACAGAAGATACAAGAAACGCGCCGTATAAAATATTATATACAGGATTACAAGAGTTATTTTATTTAACTCCACACTTATTTATTTTCACCACAGCGGAATGAACCACCAACCTGTCCAGCATATGCCCTTCCAGCTGCAAACCCCCATTCACTCTCATTTATTTACTCTCATACACTACGGACAATTTAGCTCACCCAATTCACCCATAGCGCATGTGTTTGGACTGTGGGGGAAACCGGATCACCTGGAGGAAACCCACGCCAACACGGGGAGAACATGCAAACTCCACACAGAAATGCCAACTGACCCAGCCAAGACTCGAACCAGCGACTTTCTTGCTGTGAGGCGATCGTGCTACCCACTGCGCCACCGTGAAAGTTATTTATTTTCACTTTATTAGAAAGTGTGACTGTTTGTTTTAGGCAGTGTGTGTTTTCATTTCAGTTGTCCAACGCTGAAGTAAATAATCATAGATAGTCGGTAGCGTGTGTGTTTCCTTCAATTATTTTAAAATCAAGTAATGCACCCTTCATACAAAACTTATCAGTGAACTATAAGGACAAAAAAATTATAATAAATAAATAAAATAATCATTCATTAATCGTAATCGAGTTAAAAAGTTCAATTAATCGAGATTTTAATTTTAATTTCAGGCCAAATCGCCAGGCCCTAATATCAGTGGTTGTTACATCTAGAGCTTCTCTGCTAATATGATATCCTCATGTAGAATTAGCAGAGAACACTTTACTGAACTTATAATTAAGGAGAAAATCTAAATGTATGCAAATATAACCAACTTTAATCTGAAATCACGTGTAAGTATGGCTTCAAAACAACCTTAGCACCATTTAACTGAGTGTACATGTTGTACTTTTAAAGTCATTGGCTGCTAATATCCTTATGTAGAATTAACAGATAACACTTTTCTGATGTTATATTATTAAGGAGAAAGTCAGAATGTGCAAATATAAAACCAACTTTACCCTAATGTATAAAATTTTACACTGATAACTGACAAGAGTGTATTAACGTTAATAGACATGATCAGATCAGCAGCATCAATGAATTAAACCCATCAGTAACACGTCCATCTGAGAGACTGAGCAGCCGATAATGTACACACACCAACACACACTCCTGCTGCTGTGTGTCCGGCAGCACAGGGTTCATCTGAATCAAGGTAACGGAGTGACTCGGTGTTTGTTATTGTTTGTGAGTTGCTGGCAGCTAGTCGGTTAGCATTGTGTTCATAGTAGGAAACTGACGCGGACTCTACGAGAAATCTGAGTGTAATTAAAGCGAATACATCTCGACACATTCAGACTAACACTCAGCTTATGAAAAAATGAGTGTATGAAGCTTTTCAAACCTGTCTGTTTGTTTCTCTTTCTCCTGCTATCTCTGTATTCAGGCCTGGCTCGGCCGAAACGTTGCTAATGCCAACCAATTACTTCCGGGGTAAAGTCTAGATGGGATACAGCTGCGGATATTCACGTCAATATAGCACAATGCTGAACATTCATTCATTCACTCTTTTTCTTTTCGATTTAGTGCTTTTATTAACCAGGGGTCGCCACAGCGAAATGAACCGTCATTTTATCCAGCATATGTTTTACGCAGCGGATGCCCTTCCAGCCGCAACCCAACACTGGGAAACAAACACACACACATACACCACGGTCAATTTAGTTTATTCAGTGCACAATGCTTAACAACAATAATTCATATTTTCGCATTTCTGTGAGGGTGTGGGTAGGGCAAGACGTTAATAAAATATAATTTAATTGGTCATCTTATAAATTCAATGAATAATAATTGGTATAATTACTATTTTAACATTACTGTGAATGCCGGGTTTTGAGTTGTGGTAGGAGTAGACAAAAGATAAAATACAATTAATCGACAATTTAATAAATAGTTTAAATAATTCTCGTTAACTTCTGGTCGCAGCTGTATCCCTTTTAGCAACAGCCGTAGGATCAGCCGAATGAGCGAGTAGCGCATGCGCACAAAATATGAATCGATAGTGACTGGGGTATATATATGCACAAGGATGTTTAAGTTCAGTCAGCCAGCCTCAGGGCTTCCGGTGAACTGTCATCCCATACAAAATCGCCACGTTTAAGATCTGATTTCTTTAAAAAACAGCGATTTTCACTGCCTTGGCTGAGATCCGATATAAAGTGGTTATCACACCAAACAAGAAGCACTGCATTAACTTATATTTTTCCACGCTATGTCTATATGGAAATTAATTTTACCTCAGTATTTTCAAAGGAAGTTTTGCGCTAAACAGTTTTTCGTCCATTTTTACACTATGACAACCAAAATGGATGCTTAAGTCTGTTTAACTGACTGTATTTTAATTACATTACAACATCGATGCTGTAAAAGGAGCCTTATGAAATTGAAAATAGTCACATTAAGCTTTCACCAGAGCTTTATCATTGGCTAAAAAAAATCTAGCTGTGCATATAGCCCATTTTCTCAAATTGAAACCCCAATAAGGCTATTATTTAAACAGCTTTGATGAGAAAGTAAAGTATGAGCTGACATGACAAAAAATCATTGTTTACTTTGGATTGAAGTGACAAACTACAAGCTTTAGATATTTAAATCTGACACACATATATTTTGTCACTGTTTTGGAGCACACTAGCTAATAGATCTAGTTAAAACTAACATACTAGTACTAACATCTAAAGTGTGAGAAAATAGGGGATAAATCTTTATTTTGGGGTGAAATATCCCTTTAAGTACTCTATTTAAATTAATTCACAAGATTTGAAAAGTTCGATGCACAAAAAACAACTCAATGTTAATATAAAAAGCAGCTTTATTTATGAAAACATTGTAAAAAATAAGACTTTGACAAGAGACATTCAAAATGTCAGTATAGTGCCCCCACTTTTACCAGTAACGCACAGTCGGTCAGTGTTTCTGTGAGTCTGCACTGCAAAACATGCTTTTCTTACTTAGTTTTACTCCTGTTTCTAGTCTAAATATCACACAAGTATTTAATCAAGAAGCATTTTCTAGACTAGCAAAACATATTGTCTTGTTTTAAGCAGTGTTGTGTCAAAATTAAGCGAGTTTTTCCTTAAAACAAGCTAAATAATCTGCCAACGGGGTAAAATAATCTGGTTTTTCCTTTTGACGTAAGATTATTGGCAGATTATTTAGCTTGTTTTAAGGAAAAACTCACTTAATTTTGACATATTATTGCTTAAAACAAGACAATGTGTTTAGTTTGTCTAGAAAATGCTTCTTGATTTAAGAATTTGTAGATATTTGGACTAGAAACAGGATGAAAACTCTACTTGAGAAAAGCATTTTTTGCAGTGTGACGGCAGGTTATAGTTCAGTGCTCTCCTGCTGTCCAGCAGACAGACAGCACAACACAACACAATACAATAGTATACATTACAATAAAACACAACACAATCCCCCAGCAGTCACACAATGTCATAAGACGTTAATATTAGGTTAGATTTAGGTCATGATGTCAGGTGAACAATATTCAATGTCTAGCCAGCGTCTAAGGACAACGTTATTTTGACGTCTAATAACGATGTCATATGACGTTGATATTTGGTTGATTTTTAGGTTGTGTCGGAAAGTAACCAAAATCCAACGCTGAACCAACATCTGAAACCAACGTGATATTGATGTCAAATACTGACATTTATTCGTCAGGTATGGCAACCAAAATCCAACGTCTGATAGACGTCATAGCGGTAACGTCCACACAACATCAAACTGTAACATCATTAGACGTTGATATTTGGTTGATTTTAGGTTAGACGTTGGACATTGATGTCGGCCTGACGTTGGGTTCTGATGTTAACCCGATTTTCTTTTCCAAACAAAATGCAACATCCCCACGACATTGGGGTACAACGTCAATCTGTATATGCTGGGACAATACAACACAACACAACACGATGTAATACAATACAATACAACACAAAAACAACACAACTCTCTCTTCAGGCGTCGCTCTGCTTCAACAGGACTTTGTCCCTTGTCACATAAAAGACACTTTTCTGAATTGTAAAAAAAACAATAACAATCATGTCAAAATGGCAGAAAAAGCCCAAAATGAACACATAGAGCAGGGATCTCCAACCTTATTTCATATAAAAGCTACTTATTAATACCTAAAAGTAGCAGAGAGCTACTCTTGTCACGGTCACCTAATGTTTTAAATATATCATATATGTATATATATATATATATATATATATATATATATATATATATTTATATTGTCGCCCTTTTTAGTACACATAAAATCAACACCAACCACATTGATTTTGTTAGCTCACGTTGCTAATTTTGTAGTGAACAATTTATCTGATTATGTTCACCTGTGTCTGGTTTAGTTTCTTGTCATCATGAAAAAAAAGCTTGCCCTTGCAATATAAAATAAAAAGGTAAAATTCTTGTCGGCGCAATAGCTAAGTGCGCTGACATATGGTGCAGTAGCACTTCAGGGCGTCCCGAGTTTGAATCCCGGCTCAAAGACATTTCCTGTCCCTACCCCCTCTCTCTCTTCCACTTTGCTTCCTGTCTGAAATACTGTCCTATCCACTTAATAAAGGCCAAAAAAAACCTCTCGTATTACATCTATCTGAGGTATTAGGCGTGGCTAACATATTTAACCACGCCCCTCCAGCTGTCAGTTTTGACAACAAACAGAAATGGTGAGGAGGAGGAGGAGTCTGTTAGGTTGTAAGAACTCTCCCCAATATCTTTTCCCCATCTTTCCGAATGAAACGCCTATTTTACTACATCCAATCAGCTCACAGTAGAAAAAACAAGCCACGCCCACTGTATTCTCATTTAATATTCTGCGTCTCTTGGAACTGCATCACAATACGTACTGTAGAGTTCAGTTAAGATTAGCTGCATTTAAAATCTACCAAGGTAAGCGTGTGATAATTAAACAAAAATTAGTTCCAGCCATGGCATCGCAGAAATAGAAACTGTTTGTACCCTAAAAAAAATGATTCAAAGATGATTCCTTGTATTCACTAAATGTTTTTAAGCTGAGTGGTTGTAAACAATTTATTTGGGCTGAATTTAAATAAAGTTGAACATTACTAAATGTAATTTGTTTGTTTAAATTCAACATATATAAATTGTTTGCAACACTTTTGCAGAACTCATTTTTTTCAGTGTAAAATAGACATTTTTGCTGGTCACCATCAGAAAAACTGCCTTTAACATGAAAAAAAACACATAGGACTTTTTGTATTAGGGCAGTGTAGTCTTGCGTTTGAGGAGCTGCACTGTTTAGGAAAGAGGACGAGTGATGTTGTCAGAGAACTTTGCGCCGATATGATATTTTCATCTTGGCGAGCTACTCTAAAATATGTTGAACAGTACTAATACAATTGTAGAGTATTAAACCTAATTGTAGCGTAATATACAACACCAACCCAGACAATATATCACTTTAAACTATCTAAATTGTTCATAAAAGTCACTTTTTTGTCAACTTTTCCAAACTAAAAGTTGCTGGAAGAAAGATCATGGTCACATAAATCAATTCAAAGCATAAATAAACGGGGAAAACTCAATAAAAACTGCTAATTTACGGATATATTTAATAGTAGCTAGGCTACTATTAGCCTACTACTATGTTGGAGACCACTGACATATAGGATCTATCTGTAAACACTGAAGGATGCTGGTTTGTACAGAGAGAAATGCTTGTCTTTTATCTAAATATAACTTTCATTTAGTCTGTAATCATTTTAACTGTTTCTTCTCCTCCTCCCAAACCTTCTGAGTCCACTTACACTTCATCATTCAATCCCTCAAAGTCCCATCGGTTAGTTCTCCTCACGTTTCACTTACTATTAGTTTACAGATATAAACCGTGTTTTCTCATAGATGTTAAAGGCAAACAGATATGCGTATATAATATGTTGATCCTCTGCACTGTATAATAATAAAGTCACGTAGAGCAGGCGAAAAATAAAAAAACAAGAGAAAATAAAGAATATTCAGGAGAGAGAGTTTAACCACACTAAATGAGAAGATGGGAAGGTCTTTGAAAGCTTGCTTTGTCCTCTTTTTGTGCGAGTCGGTGCTCAGACACAGCCGGTTTCAAAGAGTTTGAGCAGCTCTTTGCAGTCCGGGTCGATGAGGTCTGCTGGTTTTTCACCGTTTTCATTTTCTGCTTCCACACTGGCACCCAGAGACAGCAGATATCTGGAGGAGAAAATCAGGGTTTGCATTTTAAGACAGCAAACTGTTGCAATCTGAAAATTTATAATATATATTGTGGCTATCATTACAGAAATGGCACCCAAACAGGGACTTGAACCCTGGAACCTCAGATTAAGAAATGCTGGCTTCATGTTCTTCCAACACAAATCGATTAAGTGAACTTAATCGTTTTTACAAATTTAAGTTGGATGAAGTTCCCCCTAAAAACTTAAGAATTGTGTTTGTTCAACTCAAATTAAATAAGTCGTTTGAACAAGCAGCAAAAGTCATTTTTTAATAAATAATGTGAAGTAAATGTCATTTTTTCAGACACTTTATTGATGTAAAAAGCAATTTCTTAATAATATTAAGGTTTTTTCTTACAATTTTTAGAATTTGGTAGGTTTTCAGCAAAAATGATATGACAAAAATTCATGACTATAAATAATTTTATGTTACTTTACCTTATTTTAATAAGTAAATCAGGTTCCAACTACATTTTTTTTAAAGATTTATTTTTCGCCTTTTTGCTTTTACTAAATAGGACAGTAAGCGAAGTGGGAGAGAGAGAGAGAGAGAGAGAGAGGGGGTAGAGTTGGGAAATGTCCTCGAGCCAGGATTCAAACTCGGGACGCCCTGAAGTGCTACAGCACCATATGTCGGCACGATAACCACTAGGCTATTGTGCCGACCCAACTACATTTTTTAAGCTATGCAAAGTTTAACAATATTTTTAGTTATTAAGGCTACAAGGTAAATTAAGGCAACAATAATTTGTTTGCAGTGTAGACTACAAAATGTTGTGTGGGTATGCTTTTGGCAATAGGCAAAAATACATAGTGTGGGTCAAAATTATCAACATATTTTATTTTATGCCAAAAATCATTGGAATATTAAGTAAAGATCATGTCTGGTGAATATATTTAGGAAAGTTTTTTTTTTTAGCCTAGAATTTATTTGTTCAACTTTAAATGGCAATTTTCTTTTAAATGGCAATTTTGATTTCCCCCCCACATTTTTGGTTTCCCAGAGAACCTTTTTGTAATCAGTTCGTAAAAGAAACATGTTTTCTTATTGTGATTAAAATTTAAAGAACTTTTTTCCCACTATAAAGAACGATTTGTGGAGTTTCCGCTAAACTTTTAAAGGTTCTTCTTGAAATTACAATATGGAACATTATTTTTAAGATTCAGACACATTGAAAGGACTAAATTTCATCTTTATAATGCAATTCTACCTCTACTGTCCTGGAAATACGTGTACAGCTGCAGTGCTTATTGGTTATTTGATTATGTTCACCTGTGTCTTGTTTAGTTTCTTGTCAGCTCATGCTGCAGTCACACTAGAGTTTAAGCATGCGAAATTACAGCGCTGCAAAAACGGCCGGGATCAAACAAGACAATTAGACATTAAAAAAGTGAGCGATCGGTCCATATTTGACTTTTTTTGTGGCCACACTTTGTTTGATGGTCCGTTTGTTGAATTTAAGTTACTTTAAATCTACATGCCAACTAATTCTCATCCTTAGATTATAAGTAGACTGTTAGGGTTGGGGTTAGTGTAAGTTGACATGTACTTCTAATGTTTTTCATACTCACTTAAATGTCTATTGAAGGAGCAGTATCAGCAGATATTAAGCAGACAGTCTACTAATACTCAAATGGACCTTCAAAATAAAGTGTTACCTTTTTGTACTGAGAGGTCATGTTTTAATCTTTAGTATATGCTCTTAGGTTTTTCAGTTCCTTGTCCATTTTTCAAGCATTGATTTTGCTTATGCTTAGCTGTTATGTTTTCTTTTTCATTTCGTTTATTTATTTATTTATTTATTTATTTATTTATTTATTTATTTATTTATTTGTTTACTTGTTTGTTATTTATAAATATACATAGATAATTGACAAAAGGTAAATAGTTTGATCCACTTTTCCCAATTTTCTTATTTTGCCTGCTCCACTGTAACAGTATTTATTTATAAGTTTTATTTTTTACAAGATGGGATTCCTGTACAGCAGTGGTTTCCAACCTTTTTTGTTGTCTGAGACCCCCTATTCTCCTAGAAAATATTGTAAGCCCCCCTCTCCACATTTAATGATATCATCGCTCCTATAAGTTTGCAGTAGGTATGACAAAAAATGTTGTTTTCAAACAAACGGTGTGTTTATTACTATAACTAGATATGCTTATCCACAAATAATAGCCTAATGTGAAATATAAAAGCAATCCTTTGGGACTCCTTGCTTCGAGAAAATTGAATAAAACAGTTGAGGTAATAATCTTGGTATTTCCAGCATATTGTGTTTCCAGTATTGCCAGTGCTGCAACACGAAATGTTTGGAGCTTCTTCACCTGGGCCCAGTATGCTTGGGTCATTACTTTTAGCTGAATCAGTGAGAATTTTTGTGGAGGACGAATTACAAATTTGTCCATTTTTTGGTCAGCCAGGGGATGAAATGAACTAAGGCAACATGATCATCCCCTCTACTTGTCCACTGCTAACATTTTTTTTAAATATGACGCGACCCCCCACAGCACTCGCTAAGGCCCCCTTGTGGGCCAAGACCCCCCTGTTGGAAACTGCTACTGTACAGTATATTAATTTATACAATGGTGAATAGCAATATGTTCTGTAGTACTTAACATTTAGGTACGCTTTTAACTTTAGCATGCCAATCGATATATCAAAATAAGTGGACTAACATGACATTATTACACAGAGAACTTTTTAAAAGATAAAATTAACTCCTTTTAAGTGCACCTTTAATTTCATTTATTATTATATTATCTGCAAGTATTGCTTTTTAAAATATATTTATATCATATGATACAAAACAAGAGCATAATGTATGCTAAACTGTACTGTAAACTCATGTTTCACTGCAAAGATTACTTCTTACTTGGAGTTTTTGTCTTGTTTCTAGTCCAAATGTTTAAAGATTCTTAAATCAAGAAGCATTTTCAGAAATAATGAGTCAAAATTAAGTGTGTTTAAAAATAATCTGCCAATTGGCGAAGCAAAATAATCTTATTTCAAAGTTAAAAAAAAAAAGATTATGTTGCTTACCTAATTTTCTGATTATTTTTGGCTTTTTTTTTTTTTTTTTTAAACATTCTCTTTATTGTATTTTTACATCAGTACAAATGATAACTTTTACATATGTGTACTTTTTTCTTTTTAGACACAAAATTGTAACATCACGTTACTATTATATAAGAGAAAAAAAACAGGAGAAATGGGGGGGGGGGGAAGGGGCAAAGAAAACAGAAAAAAGAAGAGAAAGAAAAAAATATATAAATGAATAAAAGAACTAAATAAGGGGGGCATATTTGAAGTGCATTTACTAGGGTTCAATCACTGCTCTCTTGTTAAAGTATTCAATAAATGGATTCCATATTACATGGAATTTTTTAGGGAAAGCCTTAGCTTCTCAAGTTGCAGACAGGACATGACATCCTTTATTAGTGTGGATAATAACAAGGAGGATCTTTTCGTTTCCAGTTTAGTAGAATCAATCTACGCGCCAAAAGGGTTATAAATCTAATCACTGTACGTTGATTATTAGATAAATCTGCATCATCACTGACAACAAATATAGCTAAAATAGGCCCAGGAGAAATTTGTTTTCCCACCACTTCGGATATTAATTCAAAAACTGAAATCCAATAGTTAACCATTTTAGAACAACTCCAAAACATATGACCAAGCGAAGCTGGGGTTTGATTGCATCTATCACACAGTGGGTCTACGGCAGGGAACATCCTAGAGAGCTTTAATTTAATTTTTGGCTTTTTTAAAGGAAAAACTCACTTAATTATGACCCGTTATTTCTGAAGACGAGACCCTTTTATTGCTTGTCTAGAAAATAAGACATATAAACGTTGATTTCAATAGTTTATTAATCATTTACTAACTCATTCTGAATGATCCTAAAAACCCTCAACTACTTTAAATACAACTGGTTTGTAAATAATGCGATACTTAATTTAGTAATGAAAAATAAATCATTAACAAAGTATGAAAAAACAATTATTAAGCACATTATAAATATGGTTGTAAGTCAAGAATACAGCATTTGTAGCTGCAGTTATAAACTGCTTACTAATGTTTATTAATGTAGAGTTAATGCTTAACAGATAATGAATTAACTATTTGCTAATGCTTAATAAATGATTCATAGTGTGTAGTTATTTTAAAGTGTTACCGAAAATGCTTCTTGATTTAAGTATTTTTTAGACATTTGGACTGTAAACAAGACAAAAACTCCAAAGAGGAATGCATTTTTTAGAAGTATTAACATGCACTTACTTTGCAATCTCTGGGTATCCATCGCTGCAGGCCATATGCAGTGGTGTCCAGCCGTTTTCGTCTCTCTGATGAACATCGGCGCCGTATTTTATCAGGAGTTTCACACACTCCAGGCTTCCCGAGAGCACGGCTTCATGCAGCGCTGCCATTCCTATGAAAAAAACCCCCAGCATTTATTAGGGTGGGCTGCTTAGTTTCTCTTTCCAAACAGCAGCAAGACTAAACATTGCAGAAAATATATAGTATAGATAAAAATATAGGCATTGACTGTTTAATATGTGTATTTACAAAGGGTTACAAAGGGTTAGTTCACCTCAAAAAGAAACTGTGAGTAATTTATTCATTCACACCCTGCTGAAAAATCCAGCTTAAACCAGCCTAGGCTGGTTGGCTGGTTTTAGCTGGTTGACCAGCCTGGTTTTAGAGGGGTTTTGGCCACTTTCAGGCTGGTTTCCAGCCATTTCCAGCCTGGTCTTAGCTGGTCAGGCTGGAAAATGACCAGCTAAATCCAGCTAAAACCAGCTTGGCCTGGTGAGCCAACCAGCCTAGGCTGGTTTAAGCTGTTTTTTTCAGTAGGGCAGGTAGATTTGGGTAGATTTGGGCAACAATAAAGTAGATTTGGGCTGAATCTGTGGTTCTTAGTGATTCATTTAATGGCAGTCAATGGTTATAGGTTTTTTTAGAATAAAAATAAACACACAAACGAGTCCAACTCAATAGCTGTGGCTCCTGATGACATACTGAGGACCTGTGAAGCAATACGATCGCTCAGAATACGAAATTGAACATTATTTACATTATTATAAGCTTTAATTTACAGCCTGGTCAATGTAGTCCAATTGTAGTCCCTTCGATTTGATGACGATCCAGCAACAAACTGCATCACCTGACCTCCCGTCCAATAACATGCCCATGCGCATTTGCAATTAAAGCGATAGGACTACAATCGGACTGCATTCATTCATTGATCAGCCTGAGCATCAAAGCTAATAATTTTGGAAATAAGTTCAATTTCTTACACAGATCGATTGTTTTTGCTTCACAAGACCTCAGTGTGTCATCAGGAGCCACGGCTATTGATTTGGACTCATTTGTGTGTGTTTATTTTTAATCTGAAAAAAAAAAAACCCTGTCACCATTCACTGCTATTAAATGAATTGGCATCCATTTGAGTGGATGATTCTCTGCTACTAAATGAAAATGCGAAATAATCCCAAAAACTTAAAACTTAAAACAAAAACTCTTTTAATTTTGTCCTTTCTAAGAAACTGAAGACACTAACCTGAATGTTTCCACCATTGCTTTATAGGCAGTCGTTTATAGAGGATGCTGTATACCAGGGATGGGCAAACTCGATCCTGGAGGGCCGGTGTCCCTGCATAGTTTTGCTCCAACCCTAATCAAACACACCTGCTTGTAGCTTTCTAGTGATCTTGAAGACACTAATTAGGGTGTTCAGGTGTGTTTGATTAGTGTTGGAGCAAAACTCTGCAGGGACACCGGCCCTCGAGGATTGAGTTTGCCCATGCCTGCTTTATACCAATTGCTTAAACATCACATTACTTAAACTGTAATAAAACTACAAATAAAAATACAAACGAAAAATAAATCACTAATGAACAACAACAATAAGTCAAATGTTTAAACATGGTCAAAAGTGTCTGGTTTACATATGCTAAAATGATAAAAAATAACTATATTTTGCATGGCGGTTGCATTTTCAGGCCTTCAGTGTGCAAAATACATGTAAAGTTACCTATTTTTTGGATGAAAATGACATTGTTAACCGTAAACAGCGATCGTTTCTTTGGTAAACATTTAATGTTTTGCACATATTCATGACTTTTTTCATTACTTTATTAGCTTTTGAATAGACATCCTACTGAAAAAAACAGCTTAAACCAGCCTAGGCTGGTTGGCTGGTTTTAGCTGGTTGACCAGCCTGATTTTAGAGGTGTTTTGGCCATTTCCAGGCTGGTTTCCAGCCATTTCCAGCCTGGTCTTAGCTGGTCAGGCTGGAAAATGACCAGCTAAAACCAGCTTGACCACCTAGCCAGGTTGGGAGCCCAGCCAAATCCAGCTATGTCCAGCTTAAACCAGGCTGGTTAAGCTGGTTTTAGCTGGATTTAGCTGGTCATTTTCCAGCCTGACCAGCTAAGACCAGGCTGGAAATGGCTGGAAACCAGCCTGGAAATGGCCAAAACCCTTCTAAAACCAGGCTGGTCAACCAGCTAAAACCAGCCAACCAGCCTAGGATGGTTTAAGCTGGATTTTTCAGCAGGGCAACAATACTGGAGAAAGATATCTGAAAAATAAAGATGTATATCTAAAAACGACAATGAACAAATTTTTATTTTATTATTTTTGTTTCAATTTTGATAGATTATGCAAATTGATTTGCTAATTACTGGTTATATATATGAAACCAACTTTTGAACATACATGATTTATTTTCATTTAGAAAAGTTTAGCAAATTTCCTATATACTGATTATATTATCATTCATCATAATTGTTGTGCCACTCTTCAAAACTTCAATAATCATATATCCCAAATTTGAATGTGTGTATATATATATATATATATATTATTTCATGTACGTTCAACAACGAAAAAGGCAAGCTTGACCATAACTACTTAAGCTACACTGCAAAAATTGCTTTCTTACTCACAGTTTTTGGCTTGTTTCTAGTCCAAATATCTAAAAGTCCAAATATCCAAGCATTTTTAAGACATGCAAAACATATAGTCTTGTTTTAAGAAAAAAAGTCAAAATTAGGAGAGTTTTTTCCATAAAACAACTAGAATAATCTGCCAATAAGGTAAGTAAAACAATCATGTCAAAAGGAAAAACAAGATTATTTTGTTCACCCCATTGTCAGATAATTTTGCTTGATTTAAGAAAAAAATTTTGGCTTATAATTTCTTAAAACAAGACTTTTTTTGCTTTTCTAGAAATGACTTCCTAATTTAAGAATTGTTTGGACAAGAAACAAGAGATAGCTGTATAACATTACTATAACGTTATTGTATGACAGAATTAAACAGAATTTGATATTTATTAACCCAAGACTGCCCATGTGTAGTGTTTACTAGAGTTTACTCAGAGTAACAGAGTAAAAGTGGAGCAGATAGAGCTGGTGTTTTTGAACCCCAATGGGTTTATGTCTTCCTTCAAACAAGATGTTTTAGAAATTGATGGAACCCATTAACCCATACCTGCCAACAGTTGTCTCTAATATTCCGGGAGACCAGAGGGGGGGGGTGGGGTGTTGATGGAGGTAGAGGTGTAAATGTACAATGGATCTGGATTTCAGGCAGCCGCGACAGACTTTACCAAATTGCTGATGGCGTGGTTGGGGGGGATTATGGGAGTTTTCCGGGAGAAATGACAAAATGGGAGGGTGGCGGAACATATTCTAAATTATGGGAAAAAACGGGAGTGTTGGCAGGTATGCATTAACCATTGAATCAAAATAAGAAAAGCATTTTTTTCTGCAGTGTAACCCTTGACCCTAACCCGATTTCACCAAGTAGGACACATTCCTGAATCAACATCTATGATGATCATTCCAATCAGAATTAAGGGATACGTTTACCATTTATGTTAAGTTTAGGCTTAGGGTCAGGTTTATGCCATACCTGCCAAACCATCCCATTTTTCTCTGGAGTCTCCCATATTTCAGACCCATTCCCCACCACCCTCCCATTTTGTTATTTCTCCTGGAAAACTACCGTAATTTCACCCCACCCCCGGTCCTCAGCTTTTTGGTACAGTCTGTAACACCCCCGCCAACTTTGGTATAGTGTCCACCCGAAACCAGGTTCATAGTACAGCTACTAACACCACAGTACAGTTACAAACCTGGTTATTAACTTTGTTAGACAAACACACACCGTCGCCACAACTCCTCCAACAGAGATAAGGTTTGGTATATGCACTTCTACATGATTGTTATCCAACTATTATTCCCCTCTCATTTTGGGATCAATGGACAGTTATGGTTGGCTTTATGGGTAGGGAATAGGTATGGATTACATCTACAACAAAAATGATGTTCCAGGGTCAACATAGATGTTAATCCAGGATCGCATCGTACTTGGCAAAATCATGACGTGGAACCATTGAACCCAACTGGGTCTACTAGAACTGAAGATGTTACCCATATGCTATTTTCAAAAACCAAACAATAACCTTACCAGAGTGGAAGATGGTGTCCAGACGTACTTTCCTGGCCCTCATAAACCTCCCGATCTGCTCCAGCTCACCGTGCCGGACTAAATCCTGGAAAACCACATCGTTTGTGAAGCGTACGGCCCGGGCGGGTTTTAGGGTCACAGTAGGAGTAATCTGTACTCCAGTCCGGGGTGAGCTGCTCGGGCGGGATGCTTTGCTACAGACGGAGGTGTATGTGGGCTTGTAGGCAGGAGTGTAAGCAGGCGGTGTGTAGTATTTTCCTGTGTGCAGTGTAGTAGGGCTGTACTTTGAGGAACTGTAGTAACTAGGCGAGTACGAGCTGCTGGAGTAGTGTGACGGTGTGTATTGTGTGCTGGTGGTGTAATGCGAGCGTGTGTACTGCGACACCGGGTACTGGTAGCTGTACTTCATTCCTGCAGACGCCACGGCTTTGCCTCCCCCTTTCAAGAGGAGGACGAAAAAAAGCAAGAGAAAGAAATTACAATCCTTTTTGGGGGGCTTTTGAGATCTTGAACTTTCACTTCAGACTCACAATGTCTTGAAAATGTTTCAGAATCACAATCCGCGTCTGAAATAATCACTTTTCCAAGAGGGGATGTGAATGATTTTGTCCTGTCATGGAGTTGATTTGCTTGTATGCTCTTCTGGCTGTAGGTCTTAAAGCAGGTCCCCTATATACACTCTGTAGGGTTATTTTTGGGATGTCAGCCCCCTGTATCGAGTAACTGCGGTGTAACTCCTCCTGCTGTACTTTAACATGCACGTCAAACTTGGACTCCACCTTCCTGTAAACATCTATGAATGTCCTCTTGCTGGGTCTCTTTTGAAAAAAAACACAGTGTTTACCACACAAATGAGCCAATGGTGATGGTGTGCTTGAACACATGAGCAGCAGCTGGTGGGAACAAGCGTTTTATGACTAGAGCTTCACTAGAGACGTGTGGCCTTTTTATAATATTTCAGTGTGCTTTGAATCATGTTGATCAGCAGGTTTTGCATGTCCACACAGCTGAGACTTGGTTCTTGAGCATTGCATCAAAACACTTGGAATATATAAGACAGGTTTTGATTGTTTTTGTTGAACTGGCCATTACAATACAATACCTATGAAACAAATGAACACTCAAAAATGTTGGGTTAAATATTAAAGTTGACTTTACTTTGATAACCGAGTAAATCTGTTGCTTTTAAAGCGATTAGTTGACTTTCCTTTATAAAAGTGAGTAAACCTGTTCCTTTAAAAGTGGTTAGTTGAATTTACTTTATAAAAGTTTGTAAACCTGTTCTTTTAAAAGTGATTAGTTGATTTTACTATATAAAGTGAGTAAACCTGTTGCTTTTAAAGTGATTAGTTGACTTTACTTTATAAAAGTGAGTAAATCTGTTCCTTTTAAAGCGATTAGTTGATTTTACTATATAAAGTGAGTAAAACGGTTGCTTTTAAAGAAATTAGTTGACTTTACTTTTTAAAAGTGAGTAAATCTGTTGTTTTTAAAGCGATTAGTTGACTTTACTTTTTAAAAGTGAGTAAGTCTGTTGCTTTTAAAGCGATTAGTTGATTTTACTTTATAAAAGTGAGTAAATCTGTTGCTTTTAAAGCGATTAGTTGACTTTACTTTATAAAAGTGAGTAAATCTGTTGCTTTTAAAGCGATTAGTTGACTTTACTTTATAAAAGTGAGTAAATCTGTTGCTTTTAAAGCGATTAGTTGAATTTAATTTATAAAAGTGAGTAAACCTGCTGCTTTTAAAGCGATTAGTTGACTTTACTTTATAAAAGTGAGTAAACCTGTTGCTTTTAAAGCGATTAGTTGACTTTACTTTATAAAGGTGAGTAAATCTGTTGCTTTTAAAGCGATTAGTTGACTTTACTTTATAAAGGTGAGTAAACCTGTTGCTTTTAAAGCGATTAGTTGACTTTACTTTATAAAAGTGAGTAAACCTGTTGCTTTTAAAGCGATTAGTTGACTTTACTTTATAAAAGTGAGTAAACCTGTTGCTTTTAAAGCGATTAGTTGACTTTACTTTATAAAGGTGAGTAAACCTGTTGCTTTTAAATCGATTAGTTGACTTTACTTTATTAGAGTGAGTAAACCTGTTGTTTTTAAAGCGATTAGTTGACTTTACTTTATAAAGTGAGTAAAACGGTTGTTTTTAAAGCGATTAGTTGACTTTACTTTGTAAAAGTGAGCAAATCTGTTTCTTTAAAAGCGATTGGTTGATTTTACTTCATAAAAGTGAGTAAACCTGTAGCTTTTAAAGCGATTAGTTGACTTTACTTTATAAAAGTGAGTAAACCTGTTGCTTTTAAAGCAATTAGTTGACTTTATAAAGTGAGTTGTTTTTAAAGCGATTAGTTGACTTTACTTTATAAAAGTGAGTGAACCTGTTGCTTTTTATGCGATTAGTTGATTTTACTATATAAACTGAGTAAACCAGTTGCTTTTAAAGCGATTAGTTGACTTTATAAAGGTGAGTAAACCTGTTGCTTTTAAAGCGATTAGTTGACTTTACTTTATAAAAGTGAGTAAACCTGTTGCTTTTAAAGCAATTAGTTGATTTTACTCTATAAAAGTGAGTAAATCTGTTGTTTTTAAAGCGATTAGTTGACTTTATAAAGTGAGTTGTTTTTAAAGCGATTAGTTGACTTTACTTTATAAAAGTGAGTGAACCTGTTGCTTTTTATGCGATTAGTTGATTTTACTATATAAACTGAGTAAACCTGTTGCTTTTAAAGCGATTAGTTGACTTTATAAAGGTGAGTAAACCTGTTGCTTTTAAAGCGATTAGTTGACTTTACTATATAAAGTGAGTAAACCTGCTGCTTTTAAAGCGATTAGTTGACTTTATAAAGGTGAGTAAACCTGTTGCTTTTAAAGCGATTAGTTGACTTTACTATATAAAGTGAGTAAACCTGCTGCTTTTAAAGCGATTAGTTGACTTTACTATATAAAGTGAGTAAACCTGCTGCTTTTAAAGCGATTAGTTGACTTTAATTTATAAAAGTGAGTAAACCTGCTGCTTTTAAAGCGATTAGTTGACTTTACTTTATAAAAGTGAGTAAACCTGTTGCTTTTAAAGCGATTAGTTGACTTTACTTTATAAAGGTGAGTAAATCTGTTGCTTTTAAAGCGATTAGTTGACTTTACTTTATAAAGGTGAGTAAACCTGTTGCTTTTAAAGCGATTAGTTGACTTTACTTTATAAAAGTGAGTAAACCTGTTGCTTTTAAAGCGATTAGTTGACTTTACTTTATAAAAGTGAGTAAACCTGTTGCTTTTAAAGCGATTAGTTGACTTTACTTTATAAAGGTGAGTAAACCTGTTGCTTTTAAATCGATTAGTTGACTTTACTTTATTAGAGTGAGTAAACCTGTTGTTTTTAAAGCGATTAGTTGACTTTACTTTATAAAGTGAGTAAAACGGTTGTTTTTAAAGCGATTAGTTGACTTTACTTTGTAAAAGTGAGCAAATCTGTTTCTTTAAAAGCGATTGGTTGATTTTACTTCATAAAAGTGAGTAAACCTGTAGCTTTTAAAGCGATTAGTTGACTTTACTTTATAAAAGTGAGTAAACCTGTTGCTTTTAAAGCAATTAGTTGACTTTATAAAGTGAGTTGTTTTTAAAGCGATTAGTTGACTTTACTTTATAAAAGTGAGTGAACCTGTTGCTTTTTATGCGATTAGTTGATTTTACTATATAAACTGAGTAAACCAGTTGCTTTTAAAGCGATTAGTTGACTTTATAAAGGTGAGTAAACCTGTTGCTTTTAAAGCGATTAGTTGACTTTACTTTATAAAAGTGAGTAAACCTGTTGCTTTTAAAGCAATTAGTTGATTTTACTCTATAAAAGTGAGTAAATCTGTTGTTTTTAAAGCGATTAGTTGACTTTATAAAGTGAGTTGTTTTTAAAGCGATTAGTTGACTTTACTTTATAAAAGTGAGTGAACCTGTTGCTTTTTATGCGATTAGTTGATTTTACTATATAAACTGAGTAAACCTGTTGCTTTTAAAGCGATTAGTTGACTTTATAAAGGTGAGTAAACCTGTTGCTTTTAAAGCGATTAGTTGACTTTACTATATAAAGTGAGTAAACCTGCTGCTTTTAAAGCGATTAGTTGACTTTACTATATAAAGTGAGTAAACCTGCTGCTTTTAAAGCGATTAGTTGACTTTAATTTATAAAAGTGAGTAAACCTGCTGCTTTTAAAGCGATTAGTTGACTTTACTTTATAAAAGTGAGTAAACCTGTTGCTTTTAAAGCGATTAGTTGACTTTACTTTATAAAGGTGAGTAAATCTGTTGCTTTTAAAGCGATTAGTTGACTTTACTTTATAAAGGTGAGTAAACCTGTTGCTTTTAAAGCGATTAGTTGACTTTACTTTATAAAAGTGAGTAAACCTGTTGCTTTTAAAGCGATTAGTTGACTTTACTTTATAAAAGTGAGTAAACCTGTTGCTTTTAAAGCGATTAGTTGACTTTACTTTATAAAGGTGAGTAAACCTGTTGCTTTTAAATCGATTAGTTGACTTTACTTTATTAGAGTGAGTAAACCTGTTGTTTTTAAAGCGATTAGTTGACTTTACTTTATAAAGTGAGTAAAACGGTTGTTTTTAAAGCGATTAGTTGACTTTACTTTGTAAAAGTGAGCAAATCTGTTTCTTTAAAAGCGATTGGTTGATTTTACTTCATAAAAGTGAGTAAACCTGTAGCTTTTAAAGCGATTAGTTGACTTTACTTTATAAAAGTGAGTAAACCTGTTGCTTTTAAAGCAATTAGTTGATTTTACTCTATAAAAGTGAGTAAATCTGTTGTTTTTAAAGCAATTAGTTGACTTTATAAAGTGAGTTGTTTTTAAAGCGATTAGTTGACTTTACTTTATAAAAGTGAGTGAACCTGTTGCTTTTATGCGATTAGTTGATTTTACTATATAAACTGAGTAAACCAGTTGCTTTTAAAGCGATTAGTTGACTTTATAAAGGTGAGTAAACCTGTTGCTTTTAAAGCGATTAGTTGACTTTACTTTATAAAAGTGAGTAAACCTGTTGCTTTTAAAGCAATTAGTTGATTTTACTCTATAAAAGTGAGTAAATCTGTTGTTTTTAAAGCGATTAGTTGACTTTATAAAGTGAGTTGTTTTTAAAGCGATTAGTTGACTTTACTTTATAAAAGTGAGTGAACCTGTTGCTTTTTATGCGATTAGTTGATTTTACTATATAAACTGAGTAAACCTGTTGCTTTTAAAGCGATTAGTTGACTTTATAAAGGTGAGTAAACCTGTTGCTTTTAAAGCGATTAGTTGACTTTACTATATAAAGTGAGTAAACCTGCTGCTTTTAAAGCGATTAGTTGACTTTACTATATAAAGTGAGTAAACCTGCTGCTTTTAAAGCGATTAGTTGACTTTACTTTATAAAAGTGAGTAAACCTGCTGCTTTTAAAGCAATTAGTTGACTTTACTTTATAAAAGTGAGTAAATCTGTTGCTTTTAAAGCGATTAGTTGACTTTACTTTATAAAAGTGAGTAAATCTGTTGCTTTTAAAGCGATTAGTTGACTTTACTTTATAAAAGTGAGTAAATCTGTTGCTTTTAAAGCGATTAGTTGACTTTACTTTATAAAAGTGACTAAATCTGTTGCTTTTAAAGCGATTAGTTGACTTTACTTTATAAAAGTGAGTAAATCTGTTGCTTTTAAAGCGATTAGTTGACTTTACTTTGTAAAAGTGAGTAAATCTGTTGCTTTTAAAGCGATTAGCTGACTTTTTACTTTTACAACAAAAAAACAACGGTTTAGTGCAAGGAATCTGTGTGTGTGTGTGTGCGTGCGCGCAGAACTGTGTAAAAAAGCGTGCAAAAATAACATCCAATAAATTATATTTGCTTGTCAAAACCTAAAATGGCAGTCTTAATAATTTCACAAGTATTCATGAGGCGTTTGAAGAAAAACCCAAACTGTGGTGTGAAAAGAAAAGCCCACATCAGCTCAAGACTTTATTGAGATGTAATGAAGCATCTAAAGACTGAGCTGGTGCTGTCTAGCGTTAGGTCACACACTGTAAATCAGGCCTGCTAAATTTAACAGCGCCCGCAGTATTGAACCAACTAGGTCATATGGTGCAGCCTCACAAAAAATAGCTCTTTTCAATTTCACTTGGATCTATGGATTCTATTTCCATACATCATGACGGGACATATAAATCCCAGACAAGCTGCTTTAGCCACCCAGATAATTACGTAATTACCCTGGTGGAATAAGTTTATAAGAGCCTTTTTTATTGTTAATAGAGAAGGAAGTCTTGTGTAATGTAATGAAATGAACATACAACAAAGATAAAGTAAGCAGCAGGATTTACTGTGCAACAGCTTAACTTTATAATAGCACTATTTAGTTTACATATGCATAGCATGAATGTAATCTGGACATCCTATTTTCGCCATATTGTCATCCTGGTACTTATACGACAAAAGTCTTGTCATCAATCTAAGTTGTAAGAGCAACAAATAATAACTTGACGTCTAGTTGATCATTTGGAAAAGGGGCAGAAGGTGGATTCAGATGGATCATCTGTTGATCTGCATCCCAATCATCACAAATACTGCAGAAGACCTACTGGAACCAGTATGGACCCAAGATTCTCATAGAAATCAGTCAAGTTTGGTGAAGGAAAAATCATGGTTTGGGGTTACATTCAGTATGGGGGCGTGCGAGAGATCTGCAGAGTGGATGATCAACATCAACAGCCTGAGGTATCAAGACATTTGTGCTGCCCATTACATTACAAACCACAGGAGAGGGCAAATTCTCCAGCAGGATAGCGCTCCTTCTCATACTTCAGCCTCCACATCAAAGCTCCTGAAAGCAAAGAAGGTCAAGGTGCTACAGGATTGGCCAAGTATGGGAAACACTCACACATACGGCCAATTTAGTTAATTCACTTCCTCTATAGTGCATGTGTTTCTTGTTGGGGAAACCCGAGCACCCGGAAGAAACCTATGCCAACATGGGGAGAACATGCAAACTCCACATAGAAATGCCAACTGGCCCAGCCTGGACTTGAACCAGTGATCTTCTTGCTGTGAGGCGACAGTGCTAACCACTGAGCCACCATGTTGCTCAAACAGCATCA
>NC_079437.1:59776305-59848805 GCF_903798145.1 Danio aesculapii | reverse complement strand
TTCTTCAAGACACTTTTATACAGCTTAAAGTGACATTTAAAGGCTTAACTAGGTTAATTTGGATAACTACGAAATATAGGGTATATAGGCAAGTTACTGTTCTGTAGACTATCAAAAAAAAAAGTTGAAGTTTAGGTTAAAGGGGCCAATAATTTTGACCTTAAAATGGTTTTAAAAAAATTACAAACTGCTTTTGTTCTAGCCGAAATAAAGCAAATAAGACTTTCTCCAGAAGAGAAAATATTATCAGACATACTGTGAAAATTTCCTTGCTCTGTTAAACATCATTTGGGAAATATTTAATAAATAAAAAAATATGGGTTGAATAATTTTGATATATATATATATATATATATATATATATATATATATATATATATATATATATATATATATATATATATATATATATATATATATATATATTTACTTTGGTATCAATCAGTACGTAAATTCTAAAAATATCCATTTCCCGTTAACATTTGAGCGCTATTTTGCACGTTCTTAACCCTTGTGTGCTGTTGGGGGTGTTTTCATCCACTCTCTGCTTATTTTGAGGCTTGATTTGGCCACAATTTTCTCTGTGTTTCAGCAAATGGAATGATTTTTGGTGACTAATCTTATCTTTACACTTATTTTGGGAAATGTTTTGGAATTTTACCAAAAAGTCAACAATACACACTCTCTGAGCAAATTTACTACCCTTTTGTTATGTTCGGGGCTGATTTGACCCCATTGACTTCCATTATAATGACATTTTGTGATTGGTTCAATAAGGTTTAAACATGTTAAAGTTGACATGAAACATCACTCGCATTTTATTCCTGCATGATATTCATTTAGAAACAAACCAGAGGTGAAAGCAGAGATATTCATAAGATTAGAAAAGATGCAACACTTTACTTGAAGGGGTGTCATGAATGTGAATGAGATTCTATATATATTTCTAACAAGTGTTTCATTCGCTGCGTTATGACATTTCAAATGCAAATATGACATTGTTTGTTATGACAACTTGACATAAATAAATACACAGCCTGTTTTTGGTCTTTGTCATGGCAACTTGACATTACCAAGGCAACAAAACTTGTCATAAATCTGTCATAAACATGAAGCCATAATAAATGTGTCACAAATTTTACAACAGCGTCACTACTGTTTATTGAATATTCCAACAAGCAATATAATCTGCCAATGGGATGAGTAAAATATTCTTATTTTAAAGCGGAATAATAATAATAATAATAATAATAATAATAATAATAATAATAATAATAATAATAATAATAATTATTATTATTTATTTATTTTTTTTAACAGAAAACTCACTTAATTTAGATTTTTTTCTGAAAACAAGACATATTTGGACTAGAAAATGAATAAATAATTAAATAAAAAAGACTAGAAAAGCATTTTTTGCAGTGTAAATATAGAGCTGCTAATTTATTGTCAATAAAACAACTAATAAAATACCAGCTTATAGCATTTGCTGCAGTAAACGGTTGTTTATGTGTTATTTACCATGTGTGTAATCTACGGTGGGCTCTCGCTGCGTGTTTATGAGAGGTCTGTTATGTGACCTGCGGTGTCAGTCCCGGCAGTAACTCTTCTAGGTTTGCAACAGGCTCAATGCTTTACCCTAGAAGGCCTGATGATGCAGTGGTCAGGTAATGAAGTATTAGGTGTACTGCTGCTGCTGACCGACAGACCAATCCAGGGTTCAAGCACAGATTACAGGCATTCGGTCTGCATGCAACATGTCAAATCAGCTCATCTGCATTCAGGAGTTCAACCCTTGTTTATCATTCAAATTGACTACCTTTTCGTTATGTTGGGGGCTCTTTTTGCCCCATTGACTTCCATTATAACCACATTTTGGGATTGCAAATCCATAGCAGCATATGATCATGCGTTGATTGTTGGTGGTTTTCCCTGTAGGGAAGAGGTCAAAGGTGTCATTTTTAATGTTGGTCAACTCTTTGAATAGGACTGTGCAATAAAGTTTCTGGCTTTTATATAGAGTTCAGTGGAGTAAAACTGAAGATAATAGTGTGTGTGCAGAAATACACTTACTATGTTTACTATGTTCTGAAAGCTGAGGGGCTTACACTTTCTCTCTCACACTTTAACACACTCACACACAAATACGCACACACACATACACATACACACTATACTCCTTATAGAAGCCAGAAGCTTTGTTGATTATATGCTGTCATTATAATGGAAGTCAATGGGGCAAAAACAGCCCCAAACATAATGAAAGGGTAGTCAATTTGCTAAAAGTGTATTGTTGATTTTTTTTGGCAAATTTCATAGCATTTTCGCAAAATATGTGTCAAAATCAGATTTGTGACCAAAAATCATCCCATTTGCTGAAACACAGAGAAAGCTGTGGCCAGATTAAGACTCAAAATCAGCCCAGAGTGGATGAAAACACCCCCAACAGCACACACGGGTTAATAGTGCAAATGTTCTGATGTTTCACAGAGAGCCGAGCCTTGCTGCTGGCTCCCTCTGGTTTTTCTCCACCGGTGGGTTTTTATAATGGGCTTTTTTAAAAATAAATTAAAGTCTGTGTTAAAGCTAACTTAATCATGCTTGGATGCTGTAGGACATAAATTACACACACTCACTCTGAAAATGTGAGCAGTTATTTCATTTGATTAAACAAGTATCTAGTAATTACATTAGACTGGTGTGGGTGTGTACAAAATGTACAATTATTATCAAGTATGTGTAACTTATTTTACTACTGTAAAAAAAAAAAATAAAAAAAAAAATAAAAAAATAAAAAAATTAAAAAAATAAATAAATAAATAATAAAAATAAACAAATAAATAAAATAATAATAAAAAATAATAATAAATAAATAAATAAAATAAAATAGAATAAAAATAATAATAATAATAAAATAAATAAATAAATAAATAAATAAATAAATAATAATAATAATAATTAAAAAAAAATAATAAATAAAAAAAATAAAAAAAAAATAAATAAAAATAAAAATAAAATAAAATAAATAAATAAATAAATTAAAAATAATAAAAAAATAAATAAAATAAATAAATAAAATAAACTAAAATAAACTAAAAAATAAAAATAAAAAAATAAAATAAATAAATAAATAAAAAAAATAAATAAAATAAAATAAAAAAAATAATAAAAAAATAAATAAACTAAAATAAAATAAAAAATAAATATTATTAATGTTAAATATATATATATATATATATATATATATATATATATATATATATATATATATATATATATATATATATATATATATATATATATATATATATACATATATACCATCAGACTAACTATCTACCTATCCAATAAATTCTAACTTTTAAAGAAAACCTATTATGCAAAAATCACTTTTATAAGTAATAAAAGTGACTAAATTATATTTATTTACATTGCAATATATTATGTGGGTAATATTGTCATAATTGTTGCTTTAACGATATGCCAAATTGAATTTGTCACTCATTTTTTGAAACACTCTGCATTTTAAGATATATATGCATACCTCTTCTAGCTCAAGAGCGTATAGAATTGCTCTAGGTGTTGAGTTGCAGTCTAATTTAGCTGCGGCACACTAAATACTGTGGCTACTATAGAAACCGTCATAATCAAAACATGGTACACTTTGTCTAAAAGAAGTATTTTGAAATACCCAACAAAATGTCCTGATATTAATTTAATTTTCAAACTAATGAATGCTTAACTTTGAAATCAGCATCATAAACTTTTTATGCCTTTTACAACGAAAACTTAGACTCAAAATACAACAAATCACAATTTTAAATATCATTAATAATTGAACTGTTGAATTGAATTGTTACTGATTTATGAAAAAAGAACATATATTCATAAGGTAGATGTAAACAAAATCTTAATAGGTCAATATAATTCTTACTTAATTATATATTGTGGAGTCTCGATAGTGTCAGTTTTGAAGTGAAGAAATGCATTTCAAAACTCACTGAAGACACAATATAAGAATTAATTGCATACTTAGAAACGTGTATACTGAATGCTATTCTTTACCGCCTTTAATTGAGAAGAGATATGCGTATAGACTTTACAATGCAGACTGTTTCGGAATATTAGACGACATACTCAATAAAAGAAATGATCAGATGTGCTCCAACAGTAGGCACATTCAAATCAAGACTGGAAACACATCTGTTTAGCTGTGCCTTTATTGAATATGCACTGTGCTACGTCCGACAGATCGCACTATTATGCCTTTCTCTTCATTTTCATTCTTTTATAACCTGTTTTAACACATTTGATCTGTTTTTTATTCATTTTTTATTAATTTTTTTCTTTTTCTATTACTTGTCTCTTTTATTCCTGTTTATGTAAAGCACTTTGAATTGCCACTGTGTATGAAATGTGCTATATAAATAAACTTGCCTTGCCATATTCGGTTATTTGATTTGGCATATCAATGAAAAAAACTAATATCATAATAGTTCTCACAATATATATCACATAACACCCCTAGACCCCTCCATATAAAGGATTAAGTGTGCACTTTTGTCCACTACCGAAGCAATTATGCCATCACCACACGTTTTGTTGTGATGGTTTCGGTAGTCACAATTTGTAGACGTTTGAGGCTACACCTAATCAGCACATGGTTAGCAAGCATTTAAACAAATAAACACAAATAAAAACAAAAAACCTTGTAATAACACACAAAACTAATTTCTTATTTCCTGAAAAATGTGTTAATTAAACAATTAATTCCTGTCTGTGTTTTGATATATATTAAAGATTTACAAGCTTTACATGTCTGTCTCTTTTGTCGGGTTTAAATATAATTTTATATATATATATATATATATATATATATATATATATATATATATATATATATATATATATATATATATATATATATATATATATATATATATATATATAAGCAATATCACTGGTGGGAGGCGTGCATTGGCTTAGTGTCCCACCAGTGACGATATACAGCCATATCGCACTGCTACTCGTGTGATATTGTGTTTATACAACAGTTCGACGGCACAATCATGTATATAAAAAAGAAAATCAAACACGAGAGTCTAAAAACCCTTTTGTAAGAGGAACTACTTTCTTCCGCCATTCGTTCACATCTGCAGCTGACGTCAGAACAGCAGCGCTACTTCACTAACGTCACTTTAGAGCTAGTGTTTCAATGATTCTCTAGCGTAATGTCTAAAGTAACATTAAAAACTGACATTTTTAGATTATAAGGCGAAACAGCATGAAATGCCATCAGTCTACAGAGATTTCCCAGTATTTCTCTGTTGCAATCAGGAGATCACAATAATTAACCCTGAAAAAGCCAAAGTAGCGCAATCACTACCAGATTACTTGTGTCTGCGATAAGAAAAGTGCTACACACATTCGGGCATTTCTTCTTTCATTCTTTTTACTGAACTAGTCCACAGTAACGAAAACCGGAGACTCATTAGAAACAAACAGATAGAACAACCAAAAAGTAACTCAGGGTTACAAAAAGAGTGACCAACACAAAATACACACATTCCTGATATGCGAGTCCCATCTCACACTCAACACACTACAGTTATATGGTGTAAATACAGCACTACAACATACAAATGAGAATGATCGACTTAGAAAGTAACTTACAAGTTTAATAATGTTTTGATCAGCTGTAGTTAGAAATAACGCTATTTTTCCTCCTCTAAAAGGCTTATTATGTAGTCTCTGTCACCAGCTTGTGGTATAACAACAGCAGCCATCTTTGCTCCACTCAATTAAAGGCTAATGGCAGCCGATGCGCTGTCTCTCAGAAGTTATAAATATTTAAAATAGGCACTATCCTTATAAATAAACTGCAGAATTGCAATCTAAACAACTACAAAAAAGCCCTAAAAGTACATTATGTTGTCCAACTGCTGCAATATTTGTCAAACTGTAGAGTGTCCTCTGCTTGTTGCTGTATGTGAGCAGAGTAATACACAAGGGTGAAGGGTTAAGAGGCTGGACGAGTGCTGTTATATGCAGAATATCACACGGCTATCAGCCAATCAGATTTAAGAACCATATATATATATATATATATATATATATATATATATATATATATATATATATATATATATATATATATATATACATATATATATTTGTATATATATATCGATTGTGTGAAACCCAGCATGTTTTTACAGTGTATATTGCACTATATTGTAATGACGCTGTTGAGTTTAATTTAGCTTAGCACCATACTGACACCAAAATGGCTGGTCTGCATGCGTGTGAAGAGCTTTACTTCTGTCACGCTGTCTATGAAGAGCACTTCACTCGTGCCCTCATTCCAGATAGGATGATGCCTTTAAATACAGCTTTTGGAACGGATCCGTTTCACTTTGATCCTGCACCGTAAACACTACCGAGAACTGAAGAGGGCTTTAGATCATGACCTCTCGAAACAGAACCAACAATATAAAACAGTATATAGCTCCAAGTCTATATCTGTATTTAGTAATCCGCTGCCTAAAAGGAGCGGCTAATCGCTATGCTGCTAGCGCTGAATGCTGTAAAGACACTGGAGACACACTGCTAGCATGTGGTCTTTAGCGAAATCTTTGTCTACTTTGCCAACATTCAGCACACGACACGTGATGGGTATTATTTTTATGGCTGTTTATAGCAGCTGCTTTATGAATGCACACTGCTCGTGATGCTAGCATCAGGGGCTGCCAAGTTTAGCAACAAAACCAGCCCAAATCAATCTCAAAATAGCAAACAATTCTAAATATGTGACCCTGGGTCACAAAACCATTCATATACGGGTTTTGATTTCTGCATCAAAAGCTGAAAGCTGCATAAATAGGCTTTTTATTGATGCTTTGTTAGGATGCGCTCTCAGAAATTAAGGTACAAAACCTGTCACTTGGGCAGTACCTTTTAAAAGTACATTTTCAACACAGGCTCACTCTGAAAACGTAACCCTATATACATTTCTGAAGATCGCGAATTATGTAGCCAGAGGACTGTATGGCTGCTATTCGTCTTGAAACATTTCAATAATTTTCTCATGTATCTGTTGGCAAACTGGCAATCCTCAGCCCATCTTTGCTCCTAAAGGACTGGACCTTTCTTAGATGTTGCTTTTGTACCATAATTACAATCACCTGTTGACATCACCTCATTATTTAACCAATTTACCCGATTACTAGCCCTAAACTGCTCCTGTCTCCTGATTTTTTTTTGGAATATGTTGCAGGTCTGAATGACCTGGATGTATATTTACAAATGAAATGAAGTTGACCAGACAAAACATTAAATATTTGGAGTTCATATTGTCTGCAATTAAATACAAGTCAAAGTAAATTCAGAATTCAAGACTTTCTTTTTTTATTTCCATACTGTCCCAATCAGAGGTGTAGTCCTTGCTATTCGCAAGTTTACTCAGTATGCTTACCACCAGCTTTGGATATTACTACTTCTGAGGATCAATAATTGCATATACCCTCGGTATACTCACTTATTTTTCTGATTAAACTTCCCTAATTTTAGTGTATTTTATATATATATATATATATATATATTCATAAAACACATTTTTCTTTGTTTACCCCCCAAAAGTATCTGTTCCTGATCTGCCCTAAAATGAAAATCCTAAAATCGCCCCTGTAAAACATTTGTCTTAATCGTGTCTACTGCTACAGGGAATGAATGACACTATATAAAACACTAAAAACCATGAGGCAAAGACTACTCATAAATCGCGTAACAATATGCGATTTAAAAGGGTAACTACTAGTATAAAATTGCGACAACAGAAGACAGACTCCTAATAGTTTGGTTTAAAACAAGCATGCATGAATGTGATAATCAAAATGGCTTTAAACTATTGATGTTGAAAGCTATTAGCATAACATAATTCATTAAATAGGATTAGACTATTGGCATCTCCCTTTAAAACGAATAAATTTGTTTAATCTTTTTTCTTTTTAAATGGGTAGTTTTCCCAAAAAATTGTAATTATCATTTACTCAACCTTTACTTGTTCCAAACCGGTTTGTTGAACCCGGTCTGTTGAACCAGCCTGATCTCACAAGAAAACATAAGTATTTTACGTTTTGTCGGTTTAGTGGCTAATTCGTACGAGTTCAGTTGTACAAAATTGTACGATTTTACAAATGAGGCGTGGCACCTAACCCCACCCCTAAACCCAACCGTCATTGGTTGAGTAAATTGTACGAATTAGATCGTACGAATTCGTACAAATTAGCCACTAAATCAAAAAGTTTTGCTGAAACGAATTCGAAACGAAAACGAATTGCCGTGAGATTGTGTTGGTTGAACACAAAAGAAAATATTTTGAAGAAAGCTGGAAACCTGTAATCACTGACTTACATTGACAACATTGACATATGTTTTTTTCCTTTCGTCATGGAAGTTAATAGTTACCGGTAACTGATGAAAAAAAAATATAGCTAATGAATTAAAGAAACGTTGACTTTCGTCATTTCTTTGCTTTCTTTCATTTAAAAATTTGGTCGGGTGTAATAGTACACCACCTTTTTTTTTAGGGCTACACCACTGGTCCCAACTTATTATGATTTAGGTTTGTACTATTACCATAGATAATCTTTACTCAGCTGGTGTGCTGAATGTAAGACTATAAAGCCTTTAGCAGGTTGGACAGCTGACAGATTTGAATGGCCTGGCGCTGCCCGCTGTGGCCTGTTATCTGTGAGAAGTTTCCAGGCTTTGCGCTCAGCGAAACAAGCCTTTTCCACACCTAACTTTGCTTTGCAGGGCGTAGACTGGCAGATGCCATTCCACACGCCGAATAAAGCCACAAGCACGTGTTTTCCATTGAGTTTGCTGATGCATGTCAGAGCATAGGTTTTTTGATTATTAATATATTTGAAACAAAACGCTTTGATCGCATGTGGTTAAGGCGATAGTTCACCGGAAATTAATATTCCGTCATTAATAACTCACCCTTCACCTGAGTTTCTTTCTTCTGTTGAACACAAATGAAGATATACTGAAGAACGCTGGAAACAGAATTTTTTTTGTTCCTATATGAAAGTCAATGTCTGCTTTTTCCCCAACATTCTTCAGAATATCTTGTTTACCGTTCCACTGATGAAAGAAACTCCTAAAAGTTTTAAACCACTTGAGCGCAAGTAAATGGTAAGGAAATGTACAATTTTTTGGATCAACTATCCATTTAATTACTTGTTTTTTCCCCGGAAGACCCACATTTAAACATCAAAATCATTAACAACTCTTAAGACAGGCCAGTCAAGTATCTCTATCCCTTTTCCTCCGCAGCCAGGGCTTTGTAATGTGTGCAGAATGTGGTTTTGCATTGTCTTGTTGAAATATGAATGGGAGTCCTTGGAAAAGAAGGCAGCATGTTGTGCTCCAAAATCTCGATGTACTTTTCAGCATAATGGTGTCATCACAGAAGTGCAAGTTACCTTCACTGACAGAACCCCATACCATGACGGACCCTGGCTTTTAGACTTGTTGCTGGTAACTGTCTGGATGATCCTTTTCTTCTTTGGTCCTGAGCACACGGTGTCCATTTTTCCCAAAAAATACCAGAAATAGATTAATCTGACCACAGTACATGTTTCCACTGTGTGATAGTCCATCCTTAGAGTCTAGAGAAGTCAATGGCAATTCTGGACACTGTTAACATAGGGCTTCCACACTGCAAAAAATGCTTTTCCTACTTAGAGGTCTTGTTTCTAGTCCAAATATCTACAAATTCTTAAATCAAGAAGCATTTTCTAGATAAATAATAAACATTGTCTTTAAAAACTTAATTGTTAATTGATTTGTAATTGTTTTGGTAATCGGGTAAAGATTAATATAATGACATTAACAATGATGGGCGGATTTAAAATGAGCAAAAAAGTTGGTTCGTTCTACTTCCCACCCTGATGTCAAAAGGACATCCAAAACGCAAAGTGATTTTAAGTTAAAACCTGGACATCTGTTTGACATCCACACATTGATGGTTTTTTGACCATCAAAATAAAGACTGAAAACATTTTAATATGAGAAAAGTTTTAATTATCTGAATACTTTGATTATAAATGACCAACTTACACTGGATTCTGTATTCTTACAACGTAAGTAAGCAACCTTGATGTCAAAACGACATCAAATTGACATCTAACATTGGCATCAAATGACATTAAAAATCGATGATGGGACTGTCCTGTAATACATTATCATATGTTTTTTGATACCAAGGTATCAAGGTAGACAACTGACAGCAAATCAATTAGCATTTTGACATTTTTATGTCATTTTGACACCAAGGTGCCCGCTGGCTAATATTTACTATGTTGAAAAGACATTTTTTATAATCAACAATTTTTCATTTTTCATTTCTTTTATGTATAGCCTGTCTCATGTGTATTGTTTTGTATCTATATATTAGTTATATATAGTATATATATGTAAATATATATATATATATATATATATATGTATTCATTAATTTTCCTTTGGCTCAATCCCTTTATACATCAGGGGTCGCCACAGCGGAATGAACCGCTAACTATTCCAGCATATGTTTTACACAGCGGATGCCCTTGCAGCTGCAACCCAGTACTGGGAAACACCCATACACAATCACATTCACACACATACACTACGGTCAATTCAGTTTATTCATTTCCCATATACCGCATGTGTTTGGACTGTGGGGGAAACCGGAGCACCTGGTGGAACACCAACATGAAGAGAACATGCAAACTGCACACAGAAATGCCAACATGCTGCCCGTTCTGATTTTATATTCATATTTAAGTATAATAATATTTTGAATTTGTGTCTGAAGATGAACGAAGGTCTAGGGGGATTGAAACGACATGAGGAGGAGTAATTAATGACAGAAGTTGAATTTTTGGGTGAACTAATATTTTAAATCATACTGTTAGCAGTTGCACTAATGATTGAACAAAGGTTAATTAAAGGGGACCTATTATGCAAAATTAATTTTTTTTAAGGGGTTTAAACACAGTTGAGTGTCAACAGTGCATGAATATAAGCAGCTTCTAATGGGAAAAATTGACTAATTTAATGTTTTATAATCACACTTGATAAAAACACTTTGATTGACATTCTCCCTATGTATGATGTCATCAGAGGGGAAAAACCCCGCCCACTAGTGACAATCTCTCCATCATTAGCATAGGACGTCAGTTTTGCTTTTGAATCTGCCACTATGCTGACACATCTGTAGCTCCGCCCAGTTTCTGAAAAGAGCACAATCTCATTTGAATTTAAAGCGACAGTCACCAAAACGCCACCATTAGGATCAAAGCCTAAAAGGCTCAGTTTCAGAGATCTATAAAACGTTATTTGTGTGATATTTTGAGCTGAAACACTCTAGGGACGTCAGAGACTTATTTTACATCTTGTAAAAAGACATTCTGCAACTTTCTCTGCCTTGATATTAAGATAATTTTAGGTCCAGCTCTCTCTTTTAAAACAGCACAGGTCATACTCAAAGCATGCGGCGTGTAACTCATCAGGCATTTAAAGCAGTGTTAACAGATGATCCCCTGGAAACAAAACTCAAGGTTCTCAAGGGGATATCTCAATAATGGAGAGCAGTTTTGGTCGGATGGCAAGTGTGAAGCTTAATTGTGGAGTGTAGCAAAAAATAGACCTCAAGATTTACCCACGATCCTCTCTGCCTCCTTGCTCTGTGTCTGACAAGACATTTTAGGCTATTTGTTGTACTGCTTAAACACACATATTCTGGGTTTCTCAGTACCAACTAGGGCAGCACGGTGGCTCAGTGGTTAGCACTGTCGCCTCACAGCAAGAAGGTCACTGGTTCGAGTACCAGCTGGGTCAGTTGGCATTTCTGTGTGGAGTTTGAATGTTCTCCTCATGTTGGTGTGGGCTTCCTCCAGGTGCTCCGGTTTCCCCTACAGTCCAAACACATGCGCTATAGGGCAATTGAATAAACTAAATTGGCCGTAGTGTATGTGTGTGAATGTGAGAGCGTATGGGTATTTCCCAGTTCTGGGTTGCAGCTGGAAGGGCATCCGCTGTGTAAAACATATGCTGGATGAGTTGGCGGTACATTCTGCAGTGGTGACCCCTGATTAATAAAGGGACTAGGCCGGAGTTAAAGTCATCCATATATAACATGTTCAGTGACCTGTGCTCGGAAATGAGACCTCACAGCAAATATAAACAATCTCTAGCATTCATCTGGCCATAAAATAACTTCATAATAAAACCAGCAAAAAAAGTTTGTACATTTCCCTGCGTTGGTTCGACGTTGTTGCACTGATTGGTGCTGATTAAGCAGCTCCTAAACCTCCAGCTGTTGCCACGATTTCAAAGTGCAGATGTGGTGTAAACATCACTTTAATATCATTCAGTTCAGTTTAATTTAAACAATTAAAAGAATATTAGGCATCAAACAACATCACAATCACTTTAAGAGTAGTCCGCTTAAGTCTTCTCGTAGGCTTCAGTTCTTGGCACCAGGTAAATAGGGACGCTTCCCTGCTTCAGCCTATGTAACCCGGTGAGCGATAAAACAATGCAGTCCTCTGTAGCACACCCTCATGTTGTCTGTAATAGTGTTGTCCCGGTACTGACTTTTAAACAACGTCCATTTCCTGCTAACATTTAAGCGCCATTGAGTGTGTTCTTAAACACCGCTGATTTGCTGGTATTCACCAGTGCATAACAGAAATGACCATGAAGGTCATCAGTTCACCACTCTGCACCAAGTGCAAACACAAATACAGAGACACTGGAGCGTTTTAAAGCCGTGAAGATCAGTCGATTGTTCGTCTGTGTTTGCACTCGGATAACAGTGTTGAAGTACGGTGAACTGATTACCTTCATAGCTCATCACAGTTATTTCTGTTGTGCACTGGTGAATACCAGCAAATCAGCGGTGTCTAAGAATGCACTCAACAGTGCCTAAATATTAGTCTATATATTAGTAAATATTAATAGCATCGTGACAACTCTAATATAGTGAAAGAATCAGTTCATTAACATGGGTTTGATAAATGGCATCTAAAACGTGTGTTTGGGAAAGATAACATTAGCTAACTAGAGCCATTTCCCTTAGCTTAAAATGAGCTCTGATATCCCTTTTTATTTTCACTGTGTAATGTTTTATAAACAAATTTCAGGAGGAGCACGAGCAGTCTTTGATGAGGCTAATTCATCACAGACAACCATTCTATTATCCAATCAGCTCAAGACCAAACCCCTATAAATAGTCAAACACGTCATACCTCCGTTTTCTCTTGACTTCAGCGTCCCTCCACCACCCCAACTACACACTATTAAACCAGGCATCTATTTAAATCTGATGGGGGAGCATTCTGGAGCCGGGCTAGACACTGCGCTCAGATCCTATCTCTGTCTATCCTAATAAGGTGAATGACACGAGTTAGGGTGTCTTTCCGAGCTCAGAGCCCTCTCCCCGGACAGCACGCCAAATACGCATATTCTATTCAGTCAAATATCTGTGAGTGTGAACTCGTGAACTCCTCAGAACGGACCCTCGGGTCACTCGGAAGGTGATGAAATGATAAATTTGTGTGCCGCTCTCTTCGCTGATAAGCCAGGTACACAACATTCCAGTGTGACTCAGGCGATACATCTGGGTTTCTTCCCACCGCAGCCTCAATTTTGCTTTTAAAATGGCAGCCGTGTGAAATCTGCAATTGCAATGGCCATTAATAAGCTGTGAACATGTCAAACCAATGATCAAACACCAAAGAGATTTTAGCTTAGTGTAACCCCTGCCGGTCCTACACCACCCAACCCGCTCCGAGCTGGGATCGAACCGTCGACCTTCCGCATGGGAGTCAGTTGCCCTAACAAGGAGGCTAAAGTCCATGGCCTCAAGCGCCTGTCTCTAAAGCACCTTTTAGAGGTCAGAGGAGTGAAGTGTACCTGCACAGCACTTACTAGCTGGCCTCCATTACACTAGCAATATAGCAATAATTTAAGACAGGGGTCACCAAACTTGTTCCTGGAGGGCCGGTGTCCTGCAGATTTTAGCTCCAACCCTAATCAAACACACCTGAATGAGCTAATCAAGGTCTTACTAGGTATACTTGAAACACCCAGCCAGGTGTGTTGAGGCAAGTTGGAGCTAAACCCTGCAGGGACACCGGCCCTCCAGGACCGAGATTGGTGACCCCTGATTTAAGATTTCAAAAGCTTGTCATAGGTGACCCAATCATGGCTGAAATTGCACAGAGAGAGTTGGTCTTAAAACATAGTTAAGATGATCTGCTGAAGTGCAAACTTATCCTCAGAATGGGGGAAAGTGCTCAAAATTTTAAGATCATTAGCGATTAGATTTCACATCGGGAAAAGAGGCATACACATACTATACAGGCATATACGTTAAAACTGATTATTTTTTCTGGATTTCAACATTCTTCGAAACATCACAGAAAATGTGAGTAGATAAAGTAAGCAAAAGGCAAGCTTCTGAAGGTAAAAGCGGACTTGGTACTGTGACAGAACTTAGCTTTGGTAAACTACATGGCTATGATAGAAGTGGAAATTCAGGGTGGTCTTGTAACAGGGTTAACGCTCTTAGCTCAGGCTAATATTTTGAATGAAAGAACATCCCTGATTCTTTCCCTTAGATCCAAACAAAACCAACCACAAATACATGACATGCACCTTACAGATCTTCAGCCTATGATTCCTTCAAATCCTTTTATGATGTGTTTAATGATTCGACTCTTTGTCCCTCGCCAGGCTCTTGTGCTTTATTTTGTGCAAATGTGAGCTCGCTGACATTGAGCAGGCATGAAGAACGCTAGCTTGCGATAGAGCTGCACAGCTGTTTAGAGGTTTGCAGGGCCATATGTGCGTGGCTGACTTCATAGATGGGCTTCGGAGAGCTTTCATGGTATGATTGTTTGTGTGGGGATTGGGTTCCCAGCTCTAAAAAAAAGTTGGAGATTTGAAGGGTCACTGTGTTGCTTACACAATGGGGGCGTGAGGTTTACCGTTTGCCATCGGCAGCCAATGAGCTCGTGCCTTGCAAGGAAACGGGAAGTGGAAAGGACACTAGACAAGGTAAGCTAATTTAGCCCTGGGGAAAATACATCAGAGTAACACTCAGCAAAACAGGTGCCATGTTTCAGTATACACATGTTAGTGCTTTACACCACACCACAGGGATAAAGGGGCATCTGAAACAGTGATCAGCACTGTATCCCTCACACGCAATATTCACACACTCAATCTATTCAGGTTTTATAATGACTGACTCTTATATTTTTAGGATTTGTGCCCCAGATTTGAAGTATTGAGATGAAGAGTTTAAAATACACTCACCAGCCACTTTAGGTTCAACTTTTTGACTTCATTTTTCAGGCATCAATGCAACAAGGTGCTGGAAACCTCCTATAGAGCAGTTTGTTCATATTGAAATGACTGCTTCATGGACTTGCTGCACATCCATAATGGGAAGCTCCTGTTCCAGTATATTGCAAAGGTGGTCTTCTGCAGTGGTTCCCAACCCCGTTCCTGGAGGACCACCAGTTCTACACATTTTTTCTTTTTCTTTTTATAATTTTTGGCTCAAGGGTTAGCACTGTGGCCTCACAGCAAGAAGGTTGCTGGATCAGTTGGCATTTCTGAGTTTCCATGTTCTTCCTGTGTTTGTGCGGGTTTTCTCCGTGTGCTCCAGTTTCCCCCACAGTCCAAAGACATGAACAAAATTGGCCTTAGCGAATGAGTGTGTGTGAATATGAGAGTGTATGGGTGTTTCCCAGTACTGGGTTGCAGCTAGAAGGGCATCCACTGCATATGCTGGAATAGTTGGCAGTGTATTCTGCTGTGGAAACTCCTTATAAAAAGGGACTAAGCCGAAGGAAATTAATTAATTTTATTGGGGGGATTCATCTTAAATTGATAGGACTGTAGAGAGTATGGACAAGGGGAGAAGAAAGAGGGGAAGGATTGGCATAGGACATTGAGGTGGGAATTGAACTGTGGTCACAGTGAGCCCCGGAGTGTGATGTGTTGACGCACTAACCACTAGAAAATTGGCACCAAAAGCTCTGCACATTTTGCACGTCTCCTTAACCAAGTGGTTCTCAATTTCAGGCTTCACCAATTGCGGACCAGAATTGAGATCCACTGCCTTAAACAATCACAAATGGTTCAGATCCTCAGCCTATTAGCAGAGGCTGCAAGACTTCAAAAAGGTGTGGCACATAAAGAAGACATGCAAAAGGTGCAGTGCTGGTGGTCCTTCAGGAATGTGTTTGAGAACTACTGTTCTACTGGATTGACATCTGGGGACTGTGAAAGACATTTGAGTTTAGTGAAGTCACTGACATGTTTAAGAAGTAACATCACAACATGGCTTTATAAAGGGCAGAAAGAATTCACAGGCATACTATTGCATTTAAGGAATGCTCTGTTGGCTCTAAAGGATGTAATAGATGGGGCAACCTTTAGGGCAATGTTCCTGAGCAACTTTGGCAATCAATCCAATGGGGAACCATGTTAGGTACAGAGTAACTTATTAAGGCAACTGGATCCACAAACAATTTTGTCATTCTCTATAAGAAAGTAGCTGTGCAATGTTGCAAGAAGAAAGGCTTTCTACATGTATCATCGCATCTTAAGATCCATCTTAAGAACAACCTATCAGTTGGAGAATAGGAATTGTGATCCAAAAAAGTTCAAGTTCGAGACCAGACACCGGCGGGGAATGTAGGTAGGGGAGTGAATAGCTAGCACTCCCTTCCACCCTTAATACCATTGGCTGAGGTGAGTCGATTGAGCAATGCTCCAAACCTCCAACTGCTACCTCCAACTGTGAGTGTTTGCTAAATGTAAATGTAAGGGTGCACTCAAACCCAGGCTCATTCTGAGAACGTAGTCCCGGGGACGTTTCTGGAGACCGCGAAATATGTCCCGGGAGGTACGTATTTTTGCAGTTTTTGTTTTCGCGAGTCCGTGAGAGGCCGCTGTGCGCGCTTTTTCCCGCGCCATTCTCGCGTAAACCC
Organism: Danio aesculapii; assembly: GCF_903798145.1. Classification (NCBI taxonomy): domain Eukaryota; kingdom Metazoa; phylum Chordata; class Actinopteri; order Cypriniformes; family Danionidae; genus Danio; species Danio aesculapii. The sequence goes on along the minus strand of NC_079437.1, from coordinate 59,831,742 downwards.
GCTAGAGGCCGCTGTCGAACGACCTTCCGGCTGTCTGCCTGGATGACAGAATGATTGACCGTGCGACCGGCCAATCGGCTAACCCACCCTCCTCCGTCCCTAAACCCAACCAACGACGATTCACAAAAGCCGTCCAGAAAAAGAAAAGCCCTCGTCTGATTTTTACCACGTTTTCGGATTTTGACCACATTCTCACCCTGTGATGAACTTGTTCACTTCATTTTTTGGATTTTGTTTTTGTTTTCTTACCTGATTTCTGGAACCGCTCTTCCCCGGACTCGAACCCGGTCGTCGTCGTCGTCAGCCCCTCTCTGCGCCTCGAGTCCGCCAGAGTACACGAAGAGATAACTGGACAAACTGCTTGCAGCGGGAAAGCCCTCCACACGGAGGCGAGCAGCTGGCTGGCCGGCCGGCAAGCGCTGAAGGGAACGGCGTCACACCACCCCGCAGCGTTCGCTTAAAAAAAATGAAATGCAGCCGTACGTACCCCCGGCTACGTATTTCGCAGTCTCCAGAAACGTCCCCGGGACTACGTTCTCAGAATCGACATTTCCCGGATCGTTTGAGCAGAGTGAGTGCTCTGAATCTGGCTCAGGCATGGTTCACCTGGCTGGCCCTGGCCTGGTTGGAGGAGGTTTCACTTGGATGCGGTGCGCTTGCAGTGTGAGTGCAAATCGCACCTGAGCCCTGAAACTGAAGACGAGATGTGACTTTTAAGGGACTGTTTCATATGTTTGTTAATCATTCTTACTGTTCAATGAACGCAAACTTTCGTAGATTATTAAAGACGCAAACCCATCTCTGCACGACAGCTGCACCTTTACCAAACCTCAATTCCTCCAGCACGAGGACTTTATGGTTGTTTATGAATATCAAAAGTGGCTGATCTGTTCTGCGAAATATTTGACCGCGTGTCACCGCATCCCAAACGACTAAAATGATATAACTAAAGAAATCTCCACTGTGCTGAGCGAGAGCGCTTCTTAAACTGAGCAGCGCATCATCGATGATGTAAGTGTACCCAGGCCTGAATGTAATGTGAGTGCGGGCCGTCGGGGGAGATAGGAGGGGGAACAAGCGCGGTTCTGCCAGGTTCAAGGCAACTGTACATAGTGTGAGTACGCACTAAGAGGCCTTAAGCCCAAATTACACTTCTGCATCAGTTGATTTCTGTATCTCTCAGCAAATCACCTGTATGTAGCTTGTGCCGTTGTGAGAATTTATACTTCCGTGCTATGCGTTCTGTCAATGTTGACTTGCAAAAACCTTCCGAAACACTAGCAGGCAGTGGGATTTCTATGTTCCACTGTGTCAGGTTTCTTTGCCGTCCTTTGAGTTAATGCCAGATATGTGTGCAACCGTACTGTAACAGTGGTTCAAACTCAGTTATTTCAGAGAACAACTTTAATCATGAAACAAAAAATATCCATCTGGAGCTCCTTTGTGTGACTCAGGACTTACTAAATACTCTCTCCACCGGCCTCTCTTCCCTCCCACATACTCAGCTCCGCCTACACTTGTCCACTACCAAGCCGACCAGTCAGAGATTTTGGTTATGTGTAGTTAAACTGTTTGAGAGGTACATGTCAGGGTACGACAAGGGGCATGCTACTCCGCAAAAGCTATGCAGGACCTACCGCTTGCACTTGATGCAGAAGTATAAACTGACCTTAAAGTGTGCCAAGAAAATGTTCCAGACACCATTACACCAAAAATAGCTTGAACCATTAATACAAGGCAGGATGTTCAGGTTGTTAGCACCAAATTCTGACCCTACCATTGAATGTTGCAGCCAAAATGAAGACTCATCAGACCAAGCAACAACCTTTCCCGATCTTATGATTTGTTGAGATTGTGTAGCCTCAACTTTCAGTTTTTAATTGAGAGAAGTGTCACCAATTGCTCTTCTTCCTTTTCTTCTGTTTTTGTAGCTCACCTGCTTCAAGGTTTCTTGCATTGATGTTTTTCTGCAGACATTTGTTTATCGAGTGTTCTGTTTGTATTCTGGTCATTCTTGGCCTCTTGGAACTCAGACATCAGCAAGGTATTTTCACCCATAGAAACTGTCTCTCACTGAATATTTATTACATTTCTGACCATTCTCTGGGATCCTAGACATGCTTGCATGCGAAAATCCTAGTACATCAGCAGCTTTTAAAATACTCAGACAGAACTGACAAACCTTGTGAGTAATGGGTATGACCTGTTACTCTTCACACATACAAAATGTCCTTCAGAATGAATATTATGCACACATAATGATATATTGTCAGGTATTACAACCCTAATCAACAACTGGACTGAAAATCTGGGTATGTAATATGAGTTTTACATTCATCTACAACTATACATGTCATCCATTTGGAAGACGAATTTGATATTCAGCCTGGGTGAAGGTTAGACGAGTCAACTACCCACATGAGCTCATTGCGTAACACAGATATCATCTTCAGATGGATGATCGCCTGTTCCAGACGCCTCCCTCTCTCACCGGGTTGTCCCATCCAGGGTTTTTCGAGGAACATGGAAGGTTATTAAAGAAGAGAGAATGGTAGAAACCGGTCAGGTCTCTTGGTCTCTTGCTTAGAAGACAATTGACCAAATTTGAAAATGACCTTTTTTTAAAGTGAGAATTATGTCATATCCCTGAACCAATCTTAAATATACAACAGTTCACACAAAATTAATTTTTATAATTAAATAAGTCAGATATGTTAAAGTCAAATTGAACTAATTAGCCCCCTTGTATAACAGTGGTTTATGCTGTAGACAATCAAAAACAAATATTGTTTAAGGGGGCTAATAATATTGACCTTAAATGGTTTAAAAAAAATTAAAAACTGCTTTCATTCTAGCCAAAATAAATTAAATAATTCTTTCTTCAGAAGAAAAAATATTATAGGAAATACTGTGAAAAATTCCTGAATCTGTTAAACACCATTTGGGAAATATTTAGAAAAAGAAAGAACAAGAAGGCAAATAATTGTGTCTTAAACTTTATAAGTCCTACATTTTCTGTTAATATATTGAACGTATAATACTATCTGAGAGAAATTTCCATTAGCGTCTGCAATATGTAGCTAGGATAAAATAATACAGATCACCAAGCTGCAGCCCTGATTTGCACGACAGTAAATCTAAGTCATCTGAGAGAAACATTTGGCAAGGTTGTTGCACAGCTGTTGCATAAGTGTATTAGTCTGCTTACCATATAAATTACATGCTAACTAGATTACACATCTATGATGTAATATAAAAAGTACATAATTAGTAATTATAATAAAAATAAAAAATGAATAAAACATGTTGGATGACGCAGTGGCGCAGTAGGTAGTGCTGTCGCCTCATAGCATGAAGGTCGCTGGTTTGAGCCTCGGCTGGGTCAGTTTTGTGGCGTTTCTGTGTGGAGTTTGCATGTTCTCCCTGCGTTCGCGTGGATTTGCGGGTGCTCCGATTTCCCCCACAGTCCAAAGACATGCAGTACAGGTCAATTTGGGTAAGCTAAATTGTCCTGTAGTGTGTGAATGAGTGTGTGGATGTTTCCCAGAGATGGGTTGTGGCTGGAAGGGCATCCACTGTGTAAAACGTGCTGGAGAAGTTAGTGGTTCATTTCGCTGTTTAATAAAGGGACTAAGCTGAAAAGAAAATTAATAAATAAATGAATAAAACATATCTACAGTCAAAATTGTTGTCAATTTTTTGTTGTTCTTCAAATATTTCCCAAACGATGTTTCAAGAGTTCACATTTAGCTGATGATTGAAAATAAAGCTTGTTTGGCATGCTGTTCCGGGAGAGAGCCCTGAGCTTATGAGATCCTCGAGCCCGGGGCTCCCTCCCGAGAGGGGAGTTTGAGCTCAGGTAGATCTCAACTTATTTCTGGCTAATGACAGGTAAAGGATAGGAGAGCTGTACGCTCGCTAAGAGCTTGGCATTGGTCTCAATTTGGTACGATCAATTTACTTAGGTTGCGTGTTTTTGGACTGTGGGATAAAACTGGAGAACCTGGGGAAAACACACAGAATTGTCAACTGGATTAGACAGGACTTTAACCAGAGACATTCTTGCTGTGAGGCAACAGGGCTAATTACTGGGCCACCGTGTCGCCCATCTAGAAAGGAAGGGGTGTAGGGGGGGTAGCGAAGTATTCTTCAAGACGAAGATACTGAAATAAGAAACTCTGGTTATTTATAGTGAGTTAGGAACCCTCTGATTGGTGAATTGATCATGAGCTGATGCAGCACCAGCTGTGGTCAATCATAATCACGTGCACCTCCTAAAATTAGTTTATAAAAAACTTCAATTAATAGAGCAAGGAATTTTTCACAGTATGTCTGATAATATTTTTTCTTCTGGAGAAATTCTTATGTGTTTTATTTCAGCTAAATTAAAAGCAGTTTTACATTTTTTTTTTAATTTTAAGGTCAATATTATTACGCCTGATTCACACAGGGTTTTAGAGTCAAAGCTTGATGGAGAGCGTGTCTGAAGTTGGGGTTGATGCGATCATCACAGCAGTATCAGCCAATCAAATTGGTCCGCAATCAGCTACTGTCTGAGCTGGGGTATTTGCATCGGCTGATGCTTGAAAAGTTGAGAAATTTCCAACTTCTACAGCAAGCAACACCACTGAAGCGGCGCTGACGGATCCACAATTCAGTTTGGCAACGCTTCAAAGTGAATGGGAAGCGTTGACGCCCCCTTAAACAATATTTTGATTTGGATTGTCTACAGAACAAACCACTGTTATACAATCACTTGCCTAATTATCAACATAGGCTCATTCTGAAAACAGCCCTATATACATTTCTGGAGATGGCAAATTATGTAGCCAGAGGAACGTATGGCTGCATTTCGTCTTTAAAACGAATGCTATGGCATGACACCGTTCCTTTTTACGCTTACCAGCTGACCACTTAACTCCATGTGGATGGCTTTTCCGCTGTTACCAGTTTGTCCACTGGCTCATTGCATACATTGGAGGATTTGAGACGCGGAGAGGAGTTGACTGTGATGACGAGATTTGAGTCCGGCAGAGAACGGTTCCATAAAGCAGGTAAGAAAAACAACAGCAGAAGAATAAAAATAAACAAGTAAATAACAGGGTGAGAATGTATTAAAATCTGAAAACGTGGTAAAAATGACACTGGTGCATTAGAAGACACTGTCGTTTAGCTTTAGTGAAGGAGGAGGGTGCGTCAGTCAATCAGTTGACAGCAGCCTCTGGTGGATTTATGTGAGTACTGCAGGCATGGACGCCACTCACGAGAGAAATTTGAGGTCTCAAAAAGCATACACAGCGACCTCTGGTGGATTCGCGAAAACAAAAACGGCAAAAAACATAGCTCCTGGGACGTATTTGGTGCTCTCCAGAAATGTATATAGGGGTACGTAATCAGAATGAGCCGGGGTTGCTAATTACCCTACCTTTAACCTAATCAACCTAGTTTAAATGGCATTTTAAGCTAAATGCTAGTGCGGTGAAAAATATCTAGTAAAATACTATGTCCTGTCATTATGGCACAGATAAAAGAATCTTAATTCACTTTTAATTGTTTTTAAAGTACCTAAACGTGTTTCTTTTTAAGCAAAGTAATGATAAAGTATGTGTAAAATAGACTCAAGTTCGTAATATCTAATGTCTTTACCCAACATCAGCTATTATTTGAGCTTCAGATTGAATGTATTAGAGAGCTCAACGTTGCGTATGACAGAAAGAGGAGCTTCTTGTCACAAGTGTAAGATATTCATAAAGTAGTGTTCTGCGCTTGCCCCATAAGGCAAAGTGAAAGACAACATATTCCCAGAATACATTTCACAGGGGTCAGCGTGCCAATTTTAGCATCGCAGCTAACGGAAGGCCTGGAATTCAGTGCTACGTCGAGTCGGGGCTCATGTTATGACCGGGTGAGAGCATGAGAGGGACGCTTAAAGGCAGTAAAACTGAGGTACATGACGTTCCCCCTCCCTAAAATAAGCTCATGTCTGAAGCATGCTGAAAAACCCAGTGTCCACACCTTCACCATGCCCTTCGACATTCACTTTTGAAGATCTGCTCAGCTAAAATGGCTCCTCATTCCCCCGGATTGCTCTATGGCGCTCACTGTGGGTGGCATTGCTAGTGAAAGCACACAATGTCATATGATTGATGGGGAGTCGTACTGAAAAGGTTGAGCGTCACATTGAATCCCTCAAGCAACCTGGCACCATGCAAGGACACCAGAAGTGTCATCATTTTATGAGATGACCTGCAAAGCAACCTTATATTGATCTACGGTCAATTAAATGAAAAAAATTAAATATTATAATCCAAAATATGTTAAAGTCTACCCCCAAAAATCCAGAGAAGCACCCCAGGGACAAAGTATATGCAATGTTTTTGGAAAATTAAATATTAAATACATTAAATATTAAAATATCGCCGAATTAAACAGAACTAAAACAAATAGAGAAGTAAAATATTAATGACAAAACTAACATTTATCAGGCAAACTGAGCTTAAGTCTTAAAAAAAAAAGATATTTAAGCAAAAATAGCTGAGGTCCTAAATCAGAACCATGGTGTATACCAAGTAGGAAACAAAATCACGATCTATTATTCTGACACAGAAAGGAGTGGATTTGGTATCATGGTGGCGCAGTGGGTAGCACGATCGCCTCACAGCAAGAAGGTCGCTGCTTCGAGCGCTGGCTGGGTCAAGTTTCTGTTTGGAGTTTGCATGTTCTCCTTGTGTTCGCGTGGGTTTCCTCCGGGTGCTCCGGTTTCCCCCACAGTCAAAACACTTGCTCTATAAACCATTGTCATCGGCCCATGAACATTTCCTGCTCGTTGTCAAACTATTTCACAACTGTAACAAGAGTTAATACAATCATAACTTAATGTTAAAACAGCTATCATAACATTATCTGTCAATATGTGTCTCTTTTTGGATTCTCGGAAGCTCTAGAAATTAAAAATGTAAAGTAGGAAATACGCTGGGACTGTTGTTTTCCTTTACATCCCTCAAAATTGTGTATAGGTGAATTGAATAAGCTAAATACGCCGTAGTGTATGTGTGTGAGAGTTTGGGTGTTTCCCAGAGTTGGGTTGCAGTCGGAAGGACATCCGCTGCGTACACCATATACTTGATAAGTTGGCGGTTCATTCCACTGTGGCTGATTAATAAACAGGATTGAGAAGAAGCCTGAAACTGAAAAGATTTGTTATTCATTCATTCATTTTCTTTTTAGCTTAGCCCCTTTATTAATCAGGGGTCGCCACAGCGGAATGAACCGCCAACTTATCCAGCACATGTTTTACACAGCGGATGCCCTTCCTGCTGCAACCCAGTACTGGGAAACATGAAACAGGTTATTAAAAAATGAAATATATTAAATGTGAAATATTTTATCTGTGTATATATGTTTATATAGTCAGTGAAACATTTTTCAGTGTTTATTAAACTCATTTGCTCATTGTCTGATTTCTTTTAAAGCCTTTACAATTGATATTAAGCCTTGAAGGGCTAATAAATCTATTTCATTGGACATATAATTTAATAAATATAATTCAATAGTTCATATAAAGCATATAATTCAATAAATATTTCCATATACATAAAATTAACAGCTGCACTGAATACAATATTAACACAGCCCTGTGTGCTTAATTTAAACAAGAAACAAATGTTCATCCTAAAGCATCAAGTGAAGTTTTATAAACTAATTTCAAGAGGAGCACGTGATATGATTGAGCACGTCTGGCCGCTCATCTGTAATCAGTAATAATCCAATCAGAGTGATCCTAGTTTACTCTTAATTATCGATATTCTCTTACATTTGCAAATTGAAAAAAAAAACAGAGCAAATGCAGACTGAAGCTTCTAATTGTAAAAAGTCATTTTCTGCTTGGAATTATAAGCTTCTATCTGGCAGATCATTCATTGAGGCATTATTATTAAGAAATACAATAAAAAAATTGGTCTTGTAACATGTTGATGCTTGAGAAAGTTACATTTTTGCTTTCTATAAACATTTATTTTAAGAGCTCCCACTTAGATATGCTTAGCGTTAACAGCAGGTTTGGCATGCTGTGCCGGGAGACAACCCTGAGCTCGGAAATACTTGAGCCCAAGGCTCCCGCCCAGTCAATAAGCATATAAGGGGATCCAAGATCAGGTAGGTCTCGAGAGCTCCCCCCTATTAGAAAAGGGAGGAAAAGGAGGAGATGGGGTGGAAGGGGGGATTCTTTCAAAACGAAGATAGAGCAGTAGGAAGAAAACGATCCATTTATAGTAAGCTTGGGTCACTCGGATTCTTACTGATTACAGATGAGAAGCCAGTCATGCTCAATCACATATGCTCCTCTCAAAATTAGTTTGTGAAACTTCACTTAATACTGTCATGCAAAAAGGTTAATACATCCTACTTTGAAATGCTTGATTTCTTTCCAGCGAGCGGGTGATTCTTTTGCTTTATAAATAAATGCTTTATTCTCTTCAGTGGGTGATTCTTAAACTTAAAACTTCCTTTGTTTAACTTGTTGTTTGTGACAGTGTTTCCCAACCCTGTTCCTGGAGGCACACCAACAGTACATATTTTGGATGTCTTCCTTTTCTGACCCATTAACTTCAGGTGTTGGAGTCTCTTCTGATGTTATGATGAGTTGATTCAGGTGTGTTTGATTAGGGAGAGGTTGAAAATGTGTACTGTTGGTGTGCCTTCAGGAACAGGGTTGGGAAACACTGGTTTGTAGGATCTGCAGAGACGGTTGATATGTGTTGGCTGATTAAACACTAGTTCAAACAGCCTAATGGTAACCTTTATAGTAGAATTAAAACAGCAGAGGTCCTAAAACAGAACCTTGGGGTATACCACAAACAAAATCTCACGTCTTTTAATGACAGCATTAGGATTTGAGTCTTAGATTGTTTACAACATAAATCAGTATAGTTCAACAACCTTTAAAATTAAATATAAAGGCTTTAAAACCAACTAGAAATTCTCGCAATTATGTTACAGCAGCTTTTCTTAAATACAGAGTCATTTCACACAGCTTTGCAGAGGCTTTAGACCCTAAAAGGACATTTTTGAACGCCTTCAGTTTTAAAGACTTCCTTTTTCCAGTGGCTAAGTGACTCCCTGAAAGAAAAGATGCCTTTCCTGTTCCTCGCAGTCCTTGAATGACGCCAATGGGGAAAAAACAAAGCAAAACCACAAAACACTTGATCTGATAGCTCAGATTTTAATCTCTGACACACAATCATCACAAAACATAACAATCCAATATTAAAAATGTTCAGCGTGAGCTTGGGAAGTGAAAATCAGCTCCTGTCGGTGGGAAAGCTGAATAAATTATGTGTCATGTGTCTCCTGTTCACTGTTGTTGAGATGCACGTACTCCAGAGCCGCCTGCTGAGAAAGACAAAAATAAGCTTCACTCAGTAGTTTGCAGAATCATGGTCAAAACAATATTTTAAATGATAATTACCAGGATGTACAAGCTGATCAAGAAATTGCGGACAAAAAAAATGATATAGTAATATAATATAGTTTGAAATAACTTTTTTTTTACTTTCTTTAAAAGTGCTCTCCGAGGAACACGTAGTTGCAGTTATAAAACGATGAAAACAATAATATAGGTAAATATTATTTAAATAAATAAAAAAATGGTATTTGTATTTTTAATATTTATGTGGAAACTAAACATTTATTTTTATTTTTTTATTTAAAATATGAAATAATAAACTTTTGAGCAAAGTTCAATTAAAAGGCTAACCAAAAGTGATACATAAATATAATGTAACATTTAAAAATATACACTCACCGGCCACTTTATTAGGTACACCTTTCCAACTGCTCGTTAACGCAAATTTCTAATCAGCCAATCACATGGCTGCAACTCTATGGATTTAGGCATGTAGACATGGTCAAGACGATCTGCTGCAGTTCAAACAGAGCATCAGAATGGGGAAGAAAGGTGATTTAAGTGACTTTGAAGGTGGCATGGTTGTTGGTGCCAGATGGGCTGGTCTGAGTATTTCAGAAACTGCTGATCTACTGGGATTTTCACGCACAACCATCTCTAGGGTTTACAGAGAATGGTCTGAAAAAGAGGAAATATCCAGTGAGCGGCAGTTCTGTGGGCAAAAATGCCTTGTTGATGCTAGAGGTCAGAGGAGAATGGCCAGACTGGTTCCAGCTGATAGAACGGCAACAGTAACTCAACCACTTTTTACAACCGAGGTCTGCAGAAGAGCATCTCTGAACACACAACATGTCCAACCTTGAGGCAGATGGGCTACAGCAGCAGAAGACTACACCTGGTGCCACTCCTGTCAGCTAAAAACAGGAAACTGAGGCTACAATTTGCACAGGCTCAGCAAAATTGGACAATAGAAGATTGGAGAAATGTTACCTGGTCTAATGAGTCTCCATTTCTGCTGCCACATTCGGATGGTCGGGTCAGAATTTGGCATCAACAAAATGGATCCATCCTGCTTTGTATCAATGGTTCAGGCTGGTGGTGGTTGGTGTAATGGTGTGGGGGATATTTTCTTGGCACACTTTGGGTTCATAAGTACCAATTGAGCATCGTGTCAACGCCACAGCCTACCTGAGTATTGTTGCTGACCATGTCCATCCCTTTATGACCTAAGTGTACCCATCTTCCAGCATGATAACACGCCATGTCATGAAGAGGGAATCATCTCAGACTGGTTTCTTGAACATGACAATGAGTTCACTGTACTCAAATGGCCTCCACAATCACCACATCTCAATCCAATAGAGCACCTTTGGGATGTGGTGGAACGGGAGATTGGCATCATGGCTGTGCAGCCGACAAAACTGCAGCAACTGCGTGATGCTATCATGTCAATATGGAGCAAAATCTCTGAGGAATATTTCCAGTACCTTGTTGAATCTCCGCCACGAAGGATTAAGGCGGTGCTGAAGGCAAAAGGGGTCCAACCTGGTACTAGTAAGGTGTACCTAATAAAGTGGCCAACATTGTCAACATGGATACTAATGAGGAAAATTATTGAAAAATGATAATAGCTAAATGATAATAAGTGATAAGAACTGCACTTTTTACATTTACATTGTCATTTCATAATTAGGCTTGGAAAGTCCAAATCTGTTTCTGAATTTTAAAGTGATTTAGAGCAACATTTTAATGTAATAGAGTAATGCAAAGTTAGTGGGAATAGTACATTTTTTTACACATCTTTTTAGGATCTTTAATGGATTTATAAACATTCTTTATAAGATTGTCAAGTTAAATGAGGAAAGATACAGTATGAGCAATACTATATACACTCAAAACAATATATTTACTGCTTGTTCCGACTCCTTATTTAAAATGAGCTGAATCAACACAATTCTTGAGTTATTTCTTTGTCAACTTAATTGTTTTATGTTCTATCCACCTTAAAACAATTACATTAACTTAATAGAATTGTGTTTGGGCAGCATGAAGGAATTGTGTGGAACCCATTATTATAGATGTATGATTATAGACCAAATTATAGATGTATGATTTAGTGTCATTTTACAATAAGGCTTATACAGTAATGCAAAATTAGTGGGAATAGTAAAAGTTTAGCAAAGTCTGCTTAAAATGTCTTGGAAAAAAATCAAAAGTTAAGTTTTTTTAAAATCTTTAATGGATTAATTTTGAATATTTTGAATATATAACTTTATAACATTGACTAAATTCAATGAGATAAGACACAGTATGAGATACACTGATCTATATAAGACTATAGATGTACAATTTAACATACAAAACAGTGCAATTTCTTCTGTGGTACCAATTATCTCCACAAGAGGGCCTACTTGTGTCAAAACTATGTCTTTGTGTACAAACAGTACCTACATGTGGACTTGTGTGTGTCTGTGCGTAAACTTACGCCCTCGGCCTGCTCCGGAACTCCTACACAAAGGATCCAGCATCAAAACAGATCCATGGTTAAAAAAATAATAATAAAAATGGATGAATATTTAACAACAACAGCTCATATTTCCTGAACCAACTCCATTCAGCAAGCAGTGCAGTGCCCGCCTCGGGCTTATCGCGTCAGTGCCATGCTAATGCGCTAGTAATCTGTTTCCCTCCAGATGCTGCTATTGTTTTGCCAATACGTGGGCACGCCAAAACCCATTCCTGCGTGACCTCTGCATTGTTTCGCCCGCATACCTCAATGATTAGCAAGAGCCCTCGCTATTAATCAACTGGGGAACAGAGGCTGCTGGGTGTTTATTCACCCTGAGGAAACAATAGCCAAAGTTTCTGTGAGGAACACGAGGCTCCAGGGCCCATTGTGAAAACAGGAAAGTCTTTCCTACCCGAACAGGAAATTTCCACCTCGCATCTCATGCTGGATGAAAAACACTTTACGCTTATGAACAATGCCTGCGCGTCTCTTTGAGTGTTGTCATGCTGTGTTTGTGTATATCTGAACTCACCTGGTGTCGACACCTGGACTTCTGTGTGCTGGATGATGTATTCAGCCTCTGTGCTTTTCGGCATGGGAATTTCTAATGAAAGAAAAAAATATATAGACAAATATAATGTTTCTCGTTTTTAAATGTAACCATATATATTACAAAGCAAATTGAATTTGAGCCTTCGCTAAGGCACAACCTGAAAACCACCACGGACCAATCGTGACTTAGCGACTGTAGTGTAAATCTGATACTCAGCATAGGCAAATGCAGTGTTTATATATAGACAAATACAACGTTTTTCATTTTTAAAATGTAACAATATTTTTAGCATGCAAATTAGCTTCTCGCTGTCACACACCAAAAACTGCCACAGACCAATTGTGGCTTAGTGACTGTAGTGCAAATCTAAAACTCGGTATAGACAAATATGTTTATATATATAGGCAAATATAGACAAATACACTGTTTTTCATTTTTTGAAATGTAACTATTATTTAGAATGCAAATTGAAATTAGACCCTTCGCTTAGCCACTCCTGAAAACTGCCACAGACCAATCGTAGCTTAGCGACTGTGGCTATATGGATTGTGCAAATCGGATATATAGACAAATATAGCCAAATACAGTGTTTTTCATTTGTAAATTTAACACTGTTTTTTAGAATGCAAATTGAAATTAGACATTTGTAAATCTAATTTACATTTGTAAAATTAGACATTTGTAAATCTAATACTCGGTATAGACAGATGCAGTGTTTATATATAGACATATATAGGCAAATACAATGTTTTTCATTTTTAAATGTTTACAATATTTTTTAGAATGCAAATTGAAACTGAGCCTTCGCTAAGTCACATCCTAAACTGCCACTGACCAATTGTGGCTTAGTGGCTGTAGCTATATGGATTGTACAAATCTGATACTCGGTATAGACAAATGCAATGTTCATATATAGGCGAATATAGACAAATACAATGTTTTTAAATTTTAAATGTAACAATATTTTTTTTGCATGTAAATTAATCTCTCGCTAAGTCACACAGCAAAAACTGCCACAGAGCAATCGTTCCTTACTGACTATAGTGCAAATCTAATACTCGGTATAGACAAATGCAATGTTTATATATAGACAAATACAATGTTTTTCATTTTTGAATGCAACAATATTTTTAGAATGCAAATTGAAATTAGACCCTTTGCTAAGCCACACCCGAAAACTGCCACAGACCAATGGTTTTTAGGCTTAGCGATTTTAGCTATATGGATTGTGCAAATCTGATACTCGGTATAGACAAAAACAATGTTTTTATATAGACAAATATAGACAAACACGATATTTTTAATTTTTAAAATGTATCAATATATTTAAAAAGCATTTTTAGAAATTTAGCCTTCGCTAAGTCACATCAGAAAACTGCCACAGACCAATTGTGGCTTAGTGGCTGTAGCTATATGGATTGTGCAAATCTAATACACGGTATAGACAAATGCAATGTTCATATATAGGGAAATATAAACAAAAACAATGTTTTTAATTTTTAAACGAAACAATATTTTTTAGCATACAAATTGACCTCTTGCTGTCACACACCAAAAACTACCACAGACCAATCGTGGCTTAGTGTCGGTATAGACAAATGCAATATATATATATATTATGACAAATACAAATTAATTTTTTTTTTAGTGGCTGTAGCTATATAGATTGTACAAATCTGATACTCGGCATAGAAAAATACAATCTCTATATATAGACAAACAATATTGTGATTGTGTTGGGTCGTCACACTGTGCTTAGTTTGTAAATTTCAAGAACAAATTTGGGGTGTTAAAATGTGGCCTAATGGTTAGGGAGTTGGATTTGTAACTGAAAAATTGCAGGTTTAATTCCCGGTTCTGGCAGGAATTGAAGATGGGGGCAGTAAATGGTTTATTTTACAACCCCAAATCAAAAAAAGTTGGGACAGTATAGAAAACGCAAATAAAATAAGAAAATAGGGATTTCTAAATTTGCTTTGACTTGTGTTTCATTGCAGACAATACAACAAACATTATTAAGGATACAGGTAATTGACTGGCCTGTCTGCAGTCCTGACCTGTTTCCAATAGAGAATATGTGGCGCATTTTGAAGCACAAAAAGACTGTGTACTGTCACCCGCCTTGAGACTTGTTTGCAGGAAGAATAGGACAAATAACTCTTGAAACGCTTTATCAATTGGTGTCTTCAGTCCCAGCTAAGCTGAATATTGAACAGTCTTTGTAAAGTGCATCTCATATGGCATCTTTTATGTGCACAAGTTCATTATTTCAAATGCAGACCAATAGAGAGCAACACGCTCGCTTTTTCCATGCACGCCCAGAGCAAGAGAACAGGAATGCCGCAAGCGCATGTGACAAGAAAACAATCAGCTTCACATTTTGAATTCATTATACACATTTCGGCAGAATAGTAATCACCTCGGAGAAGCGCAGAGCACACAAGCACTGTGGCGCTTTGTAGATAAACTGTATCAGAGCTCAAGCAAGTGTGCAAAAACTCAAGAGCACATTGAAATTGGTGGAAGAAGTGGCGCACCATCATTTGATGCAATGCAAAACACAGGGAATCCACCTACGTGAATGGTGAATAAACTGTAATACAATGTAGGCTATTATGAACTCTATTCAACAGAAATTAAGCCAATTATACAAAACTTTTTTAGTGGGTCAAATTAAAAACAATAAAAATGTATTCAAGACTGCAATGCCACAGAAAATCAAGATAATGCCATTCTCACTATCAAGCCCAGGGTTTAAAATGGACCATAAACCAGTCAAATCACACACAAAGCCATGAATCCATTAATGACAGAAGTTGTTTGCTACTTTGGAAATAAACCTTAGAAAACCTGGCATGGATTTAAAAAATATTACATAATATATATATTTTTATTTTAAAGGGGGCACTGTCGCTATAATACAAGCTTTTTATGAAATATATGCAAACTGCAGGGCAGGAAGAATGTCTTTCATTGGTGCAGGAAAGTCTTCCGGCACAAATGAAGCCCTGTGCATTTGTTTATTTTCATTTCCGCTATCAGATGTACAAACAATAACTAACCATACTGTGACACTTTTTGGGACTGAAAGTGTGATATGGAGCCAAAAGGGGTGGAGCTAGACTCGCTGCTGTACGCTGATTGGTTTACAGGAAATTGGTACTATTATATGCTACAAGTCTTGAGAACAACAACACACGAAGCAGCATTTTTAAATACACAGCCAAAACATGACACAGAAGAAGAAGAACAGGATCTGCTTTATGTCCTCCATTGTTGTTTACGGGATCGTTCGCACGTCTAAATGTGTCAAAAGTTTCTCTCATTTACAATTGAAATAATGAACTTGAGTGAGCAAAACCTATGATTTTTGTCACTCATTTATATTCCTTTGGCTTTATCAGGGGTCTCCACAGAGGGATGAACCACCAATTACTCTGGAGTATGTTTTAGGCCTTCCAGTCGCAAGCAAGAACTGAGAGTACACCAAATACACTCTGAATACACATACACGCTTTCATTCACACACACACTCATACACTACAGCCAGTTTAGTTTACCCAATTCGACTATTGACCTTGTTCTTTGCGTACAAGCGGTCACAGTCATTGGAATTTTTTGGGCTGGAAACTTCCGGTCTTCTTCTTTTGGGAACACTTTATTTTGATGGTCCATTTGAGTATTAGTAGACTGTCTGCTTAACTGATTATAAGAAACTTGGCAAATACACGTAATCTTACACTAACCCTAACCCCAACCTAACAGTCTACTTATAATCTAATGAGAATTAATTGGCATGTAACGTAAATTCAACAAACGGACCATCAAAGTAGTGCGACCATTCATTTCTATTGATTTTTAGACGTTAAAAACAGCTCATTAAGCTTACAAACTGATGTTTTCAACCCAGGCTCATTCTGAAAACGTACCTCCACGGATGTTTCTGGAGACCACGAAATACGTCCCGGCGGCACGTTTTTCTGCAGTTTTTGTTTTCGCGAATCCGCCAGAGGTCACCGTGTACGCTTTTCGAGATCTGAAATTTCCCTCGCGACTGCCATTAGCGCCTGCTGTTCTCGCGTAAACCCACCAGAGGCCGCTGTCGACTCACTTTTGGACAGACTTTCTGACTGACTGAGCGAACGATCGTCTGACCCACCCTCCTCCTTCCCTAAACCCAACCAATTTTATTGATTGACCTGCGCCCACCCACTTCCCTGAACCCAACCAACACGTTTCAAAAGCAATCCAAAAAAATAAAAGCCCTCGTCTGATTTTTTTTTTTAGCACATCCTCACCCTGCTGTTCACTTGTTTGCTTTTTGGATTCTGTTTTTGTCTTGCCTGCTTTCTGGAACCGCTCTTCACCGGACTCGAACCCCCGTCTTTGTGGTCAACTCCTCTTTGCATCTCAAATCCGCCGACGGAAGTGGGGCGCTAACGGGACAAACTGGTTGCGGCCGGAATGTCGTCCATACAAAGGTAAGCAGTGAGCTGGTAAGCGTGAAAAGGAATGGCGTCACACCGCCCTGTAGCGTTCGTTTAAAGAAATTAAATGCAGCCATACGTACCTCCGCCTACGTAATTCGCTGTCTCCAGAAACGTCCGCAGGGCTACGTTTTCGCAAATGAGCCTGTTTTGGATGTTTTCTTATTATATTATTCAACTTTTTATGTTTAATTATGAGCACACTAGTCATTTCTCCCATAGGCGACTCAATTGGAAGTTCTAAAACAATTACAAAAACAAGCGCCCTTCCACAGAATGAGGTCAGTACCGCATGTCTTTGGACTGTGAGGGAAACCAGCGCACCCAAGGAAACATATGCGAACACGGGGAGAACATGCAAGTAGTACCAAGTGTGTCTACTTTTGGCAGTTGAATTACAAGCATTTGAGGGATTTATTGATCATTAACAATCTGTGAAGCTCTAACCTCTGCTGGGATCTGCTTGCTCTGGTTGAACCAGCTCGGACTCCTCATCAGTGTGATCGTCAGAATCTAGTGTGATTTAAAGCAGACGCTATCATCAGAATAACTCACTTCACACAGACATCATCCTGTTGTTCATCATCATGATCTCTACCTGAACCAGATGCATTTTCACTCCACACATTTCTGCCCATCACACAGGGAGTTCCTGTAAGGCACGAACAAAACCAGTATTATAAGATACATTTTTGTAGTATGATTTAAAGGGGACCTATTCTGCCCCCTATGTAAAATAAGACTGATTTCCTTAGAGTGTGAAGTTTAAACTCAAAATACCAAACAAATAATGGTTCATAAGTCTTTGAAACTGACCCTTTATAGGCTTTGATCTATATTGTGCAATTTTGGTGACTGTCGCTTTAAATTCAAATGAGATTGTGCTCTTTTCAAAAGAGGGCGGAGCTAGAAATGTCGTGTGAGCAGAGTGGCAGATTCAAAAAAAGACTAACGTCCTATGCTAATGAGGGAGAGATGGTGAGTAGTGGGCGGGGCTTTTCCCTTCTGATGACATCAAACAAAGGGAGAATGTAAATCAAAGTGTTTCTGCAGACTGTTTCTATCAAGTGTGATTATAAAAAATAAAATTAATACATTTTTACCATTAGATGCTGGTTATTTTCACAGACTGTTGCTGCACACTTGTGTTTAAACCCCTTATGAAAGTCATTTTTGCATAATAGGTGCTCTTTAACATAAATTAACATAAGATGCTACTTTGGAGAAGTCAATTTACATATTGTTATGATTATCAGCGATCTAGCGGCGGCAGATCGCCAACGGATTTGTAGATCCGCCATTTATGGAATACAAGATCCAGTCATGCACCACACACAACCGGTTCCTGATCCTGACTGATTACATTCACATAGCCAGAGGATTGTCAAAGACTGATTACATGAACTATTTATACAGCGCACACACACATAGATCAGGGCTGAGTCTTGTTAAACTGTTAACATTATGGTGCGTTTTCTCTTGCCTTGTCCTGCCATGTTTTAGACCCTTGTCTTGTTTGTTTTACGTTGTCTGCTTCCTGCCTATTGACCATCTGCCTGTTTATCGACCGCGATTGCCTGTATACACCTGTTTGCCCCTGTGTTGACCATTGCTTGCCTGACTATTTCTGCTAATAAAACCTACGTTTGGATCCTCACTCCCTTGTCAGCAT
This sequence comes from Danio aesculapii, assembly GCF_903798145.1. Classification (NCBI taxonomy): domain Eukaryota; kingdom Metazoa; phylum Chordata; class Actinopteri; order Cypriniformes; family Danionidae; genus Danio; species Danio aesculapii. The sequence continues at coordinate 59,813,118 of NC_079437.1, read as the reverse complement.
CCACTCAACGTTACACTTATGGTGTATGTCTTTAGACAGTGGAAGCGGAAGGGGGGATTCTTCCAGACGAAGATGATTGGAGCGGAAAAGTCTGGTTATTTATAGTGTGTCAGTAATCGTCTGATTGGTGCAATATACAAGCTGATGTGGTACCAGCCTTGTTCAACCATAAGCACGTGATCCTCCAACACAATCTCACGGCAATTCGTAACTTTTTGATTTAGTGGCTAATTCTTACGGTCTAATTCGTACAATTTAGTACGATTTGCCCATCCGCCAATGACGGTTGGGTTTAGGGGTGGGGTTAGGTGCCACGCCTCCTTTTTAAAATCGTACAATTTCGTACGACTGAATTCGTACAAATTAGCCACTAAACGGTCAAAACGTAAAATACTTCCGTTTTCTCGTGAGATCAGGCTGGATCCTCTCGAAATTAGTTCATAAATAAACGGCACTCTTAATAACAGGTCACGCAGTGGAAAAATCTTCAAATGCTACCTCATAGCCAGTTGACGGCAATGTTGTTCGCCCTCCTGTGAAATATTTATTCTTGTTCAGATATTTCCCAAATGGTGTTTAACAGATTCAGGAATTTTTCACAGTATTTCCTATAATATTTTTTCTTCTAGAGAAAGTCCGTCTTGTTTTATTTCGGCTAGAATAAAAGCAGTTTTAAAAGGTCAACATTATTAGCCCTCTTAAGCAATGTATTTTTGATTGTCTACAGAACAAACCTCACACTGTGCTAGATGATACAGCAGTACCTGGTTTTGTTGTGCTTGCAGTACAAGCACAGCTCTGTAATCTGCCATTTTTGTTGGTACCAGTTGTTGGTATCATCTAGTACAGGGGTACCAACAACTGGTACCAACAAAAATGGCAGATTACAGAGCTGTGTTTGTACTGCAGGCACAACAAAACCTGGTACTGCTTTATCATCTAGCATGTTTGTGTAGTTCTTTCTTTTCTTATTTGCATATTTAAGCATAACATGTCAGACATTTTGTCCTTCAGTTGTGCATCTATCTTAATTTACTGCAAAATAATGATTCATTGGGTGTACTAAATTTAAGATATGTGGTAGCAAACAATTGATATGGGCTGAATTTAAACAAGGGCATCACGGTGGTGCAGAGGGTAGCACTATCGCCTCACTGGTCACTAGTTCAAGCCTCGGCTGGGTCAGTTGGCGTTTCTGTATGGAGCTTGCAAGTTCTCCGCCTGTGTGTGCGTGGGTTTCCTCCGGGGGCTCCGGTTTACCTCACAAGTCCAAACACATGTGGTATAGGTGAATTGAGTAATCTAAGGCCGCTAACACTGCACTGTTCAAGTGACCCAATTCCGATTTGTTTCTCCCATGTGTCACAGATCGGATATGGCCCATGTAAGTGTAAGCAAATCACATGGATTCCGATTTAGTCAAATCAGATTCAGGCCTTGTTCATATGTGAAAACTTATCCGATATGAATCGGATCTGTGCCCTCGTGTCTACAGTGTACATCGGATCGGACCTGTCAATACGAGTCGCGCATCATTAAAAATCATAGCGAAAGAAGTCAAGTCTGACACTTTCATTTCAGAACAGACTTCAGCAGAGTTGCAAACCGTAAATCTCATACACGAGGACTTAAACAGCTTTCATATTATCATATAGCACAGGTATTTAAGCATGTTAACGAGAGCGAGAGAGCGCAATGTCCGCCACTAACCAATATAAAGTAGCTAATATAAAACTAGTGCATTCATCAAGTGCATAAATCACGCCATGGACATTAGATTAAGATGCCTACTGGTTTAAAAAAGCCTATATATCAACAGAAGATGGACAAATGCGAATCTTTCTGTCATAAACTATAGTAAAACAGCTTGATAAAAGCTGCGAACAGATTAGAGAAAAAAGCACTGTTTTATTATCAGCTGTTAGTCAGCGCCCGCTCTTTTTTCCTGGTCATTGAGCCTTTGCCGTGTGCTGTGTAAATGCAGACGATCGGATACAGGTCACAAATTGACCATCAAGTTCTGCAGTGTAAATGCAGCCTAAATTGTCCGTAGTGTATGAGTGTGAATGACTGTGTATGGATGTTTCCCAGTGATGGGTTGCAGCTAGAAGGGCATCCGTTGCGTAAAACATATGCTGGATAAGTTGGCGGTTCATTCCGCTGTGGCCACCCCCAGAATAATAAATGGACTAAGCCGAAAAGAAAATGAATAAATGAATTTAAACAAACAACTTATGTTAAACATTGCTAAATTGAATTTGTTTCTTTAAATTCAGCCCATATCAATCGTTTAATCACTGTTTAATCCAATTAATCATTTTTTCAGTGTAGAAAAGTATGGTGTTATCTGTTATTGAGCTTTTTTTGTAGCGTCTTTCCTAATACACACAACAGGTTCAAAATGAGCCCTATGGACTGTATTAATATTAATGTGATGATGAAGAGTTACCATTGAGAACAGTGTTGTCTTCAATATCTAGTGTGAGGCTCATTCTCATGGGGTCTCCTGATTTGGGTCTTGAAGGTTTGCTGAAAATAAAAAGTATTAATGCAACAGAACTGATACACAATCAAATGTGAATGGACGTAGATGTTAAACAGAAATGGAGGGCTCTCTTACACTGATAACTCAGTCGCTTGCTTTTTTCTGCGCGGATGTGACGTTTTCTTTAAAAAGACTGTCAGGACTATGACAATCGCCACCAACAGCAGGATACAGAGGACCCCGATAAGAGCTTTCTTCCACAGCGCTAAACTGACTGTAAGAACACACAAAATAATCAACATTTATTAGCAGTTTGATGACAGGAATATACTCATGCTTGTAGCTAAACATGTTTAATGCTTTGATTTAATGCACTGTTGTTTGCAGGTTATTTGTAATGAAACGTTTAATGCTAATTTGACCAGAATAAAATATGATCATGGCTTGATTTTTAATGATTTAATTAGGCCAGTAAGGTCTGACTTTGCTTAGACAAAAGTCTTGTCACTTAACAGAAACAAGGTATCATGTTAAATCTGTCCCTGCTGAAAAATCCAGCTTAAACCAGCCTAAGCTGGTTGGCTGGTTTTAGACGGGTTTCCAGCCATTTCCAGCCTGGTCTTAGCTGGTCAGGCTAGAAAATGACCAGCTAAAACCAGCTTGACCAGCATGGTTTAAGCTGGACATAGCTGGGCTCCCAGCCTGGCTAGGCTGGTCAAGCTGGTCATCTCCCAGCCTGACCAGCTAAGACCAGGCTGGAAATAGCTGGACACCAGCCTGGAAATGGCCAAAACCCCTCTAAAACTAGGCTGGTCAACCAGCTAAAATCAGCCAACCAGCCTAGGCTGGTTTAAGCTGTTTTTTTTCAGTATCTTTTCCAACTCATTCAACTTTCAGTTTTCCGAAAAACAACCCAGAAAATTTTGAAAAATCCCATAGACTTCATATTGGGTCACAATTTGTGAGCTCATAGCCACTAGCCACTCTCTAGCAGCCAAATTTAACACCTTAGCAACTGTCCTATAGACTTCCATTGTAAAAGACTGTCATTGATTTAACATTGGATCAACCTTTTTGAGCTCATAACTCTGCATCAGGCTGTCTTACAGACTAGAGCAGGCATGTCCAAGCTCGGTCCTGGAGGGCCGGTGTCCTGCAAAGTTTAGTTCCAACCCCAATCAGACACACCTGGGCTAGCTAATCAAGCACTTACTAGGCTTTCTAGAAACATCCGTGCAGGTGTGTTGAGGCAAGTTGGAGCTAAAATCTGCAGGACACCGGCCCTCCAGGGCCGAGTTTGGACACCCCTGGACTAGAGTCTGGCATCATTCAACTCAGTCTAGCCAGCAGCCAATCACTGATGACCTTTAAACTTACTAGCCATGCCCAACAACCACTTATAACACCCTAGCAACTGTCCCATAGACTGTGACTAGCTGTTCTAACACATGCTAATAGTTAACAACCTACTGACAGGCTATTCTTGATAGAAACATGCTAGCAACATGCTAGTCATGCTACCACATGCTAACAACATGCTAATTTATGCTAGAAACAAGCTGACTCATGCTAAAATCATGATAACAACATGTTAAAATCATGCTAGGTACATGCTAAAACATGCTAACAACATGCTAATTCATGTTAGAAACATGCTAACAGCATGCTAATTTATGCTAAAAACATGTTAACAACATGCTAATTCATGTTGGAGTCATGCCAATAACATGGTGATTTGTACTAGACTCATGGTAACAACATGCTAATTTATATTAGAATCATGCTAACAACATGTTAATTCATGTAGGAATCATTCTAACAACGTGCTAATTTATACTGGAATCATGCTAACAACATGCTAATTCATTCTAGAATCATGCTAGTTACATGCTAATCAATGTTACAAACATGCTAACAACATGCTAATTCATGCTAGAATGTTTGTTATATGCTAATTCATGTTATAGTCATGCTAACAACATGCTAATTCATGCTAGAAACATGTTATCAACATGCTGATTCATGTTGGAATCATGCTAACAACATGTTAATTCATGTAGGAATCATGCCAACAATGCGCTTATTCATACTGGAATCATGATAACAACATGCTAATTCATTCTAGAATCATGCTAGTTACGTGCTTATCAATGTTACAAACATGCTAACAACATGCTAATTCATGCTAGAATCATACTTGTTACATGCTAATTCATGCTATAGTCATGCTAACAACATGATAATTCATTCTAGAATCATGCTAGTTACATGCTAATCAATGTTACAAACATGCTAACAACATGCTAATTCATGCTAGAATCATACTTGTTACATGCTAATTCATGCTATAGTCATGCTAACAACATGCTAATTCATGCTAGAATCATGCTAGTATCGTGCTATTACCAACCACAGACCACAGGATCAACTTTAAAGCTTTTTACTGGCTTGGATCAGTCTTTAAAGTGGTTACACTGTTGACTGCAGGGATCTTAAATATGTTTGCCAACTTGATAGTTTTTCAAGCTAAAGTTTTAGGATAAACCATATTAGTTGTATTAAAATGCATAAGCAAAATGTGCATATATAATAATTATGGATATCTCTGTTATGGATATCTCTCTGTGACGGGGTTGATATTATTAAAAAATTTTCAGTCTATGTTATTGGTGGTGCGCTAATTCAAATATACCTCCAACTCTAGCTGGTTTACTCTGTTTGGTTTCGAGGGCTTGATTGGACGCCTCACAGTGGTAGTCTCCTCTTTGGTCTCGCGCGATCATTTTGACGATGTGACTTCCTTTTGAGGATTGGACCTCTTGTCTGGAGTAAGGCAGAAGAAGCTTGTTATGGTACCAGGTAAAGGTGATTGGGTAAGAGCCCTCCTGGACACTGCAGGTGAGGACCAGATCCGAGCCCTCGGTCACCGTTATCTCCTGGGGCTTCAGCAATGGCTCCGAGACTGGAACTGACCAACATACAGAGATATTGTAGGTATATTAGCCAAGTTTGTGTTTGAAATCGAACATATCGGGAGTTAGGTAGAGTGATTTTAATAAATGATGTTAAAACTGTGTGGTTGGCTTATTGCTTTGTATATATATATATATATATATATATATATATATATATATATATATACCCTGCTGAAAAATCAAGCTTAAACCAGCCTGGGCTGGTTGGCTGGTTTTAGCTGGTTGACCAGCCTCGTTTTAGATGGGTTTTGGCCATTTACAGGCTGGTTTCCAGTCATTTCCAGCCTGGTCCTAACTGGTCAGGCTGGAAAATGACCAGCTAAATCCAGCTAAAACCAGCTTGACCAGCCTGGTTTAAGCTGGACATAGCTGGTTTTGGCTGGGCTCCCAGCCTGGCTAGGCTGGTCAAGCTGGTTTTAGCTGGTCATTTTCCACCCTGACCAGCTAAGACCAGGCTGGAAACCATCCTGGAAATGGCCAAAACCCCTCTAAAACCAGACTGGTTGACCAGCTAAAACCAGCCAACCAGCCTAGGCTGGTTTGAGCTGTTTTTTCAGTAGGGTATATATATATATTTATTTATTTATTTATCTTGTAGGCTTTGATGAACAGGAATAAAATCGGTCACCAAGAATGGGACCTGGCTCAAAAGTCTATCAGTGATAAGAGCATTTAATTAAGATCATGTAAAAACAGCAACATGCATCTCTAAACTTTTAAAAATAACAGCATTAGGCAAACAAATGATAAAGTAGGAAGTATTTCTCTCACCTATGACTGGTGCTGTTAGAGTGTCGCTGGTCCTAATGAACCTTGGGCCGCGGTTATAAGCCAAACATGTGAAGCTGTCAATCTCCCCTGGAAAACTAATGGAGGTGATGGTAAAGATTGCTCTTTCAGTTCCATTGACAACTCTGTTATCCACTGGAGTACGGCCCTTCAGTAAGGTGTAGGTTATTGGAAGCGTTCCGTTCTTAGCCTCACACAAAACCTTAAAAGGTCGACCAACAACCACTTTACCAACAGCACTCAAGACTGGCACTGAAACAGGTACTGGAAAAGAAGGACAGAAAATTAAATGCATGATAAAACTATTATAGAAATCCCAATTTTTTGGGAAAAGAGACTCTTTATCACGTCCTCTAACCCACCAGGGGGCGCAGATATTGCCCTATACTCCTCAACATTAGATGGCGGTAGTGAGTCTTGTTCCTCTAAACTCCCCTGTAATCAGCCTATTCACCACCACCTGTTCTTTGCTCTATACAAGAATGCTTCGTATCCTGCTCTGTGTTCAGTCCTGAACTCTATCTCTTGCTGCCTCGTCCAGTTAAGTTATTCTCAAGCCTTTTTGCTTGCTATATTCCTATTTGATTGTTCTGAGACCCTCGTGTCTATTTTATTTTCTATGTATTTTAGGAAGCTCGGCTTTCCTATTTTTGTTGTACTTTTTCAACCCTGGCTGTAGAGAGATATATTGTCTCATTTTTGTAAAGTTCTCTTCAGTAAAGATTGTATTTTTTTTGGGGAATTTATACGTTGTGGACTAACTTTGTTCCTCCTCTCCTCTGCTCTTGGTTAGAACTACTGCTAACCACACCTGGGTTCGATTCCCACTCAGATCATTACAGACTCATTTTACAACAGTTGGGTTTTACCATTTTTTTTTTTTTAAATCCCTTCAGCTGATCTCCAGGGATTACTTTTAGCTTAGAATAGACCATTGAATCAGGTTACAGCATTAGCTTATTCAATTACCAAAGAGTTTTCCTATCTAAAAGTACAACCAAAATTAACTTTGACATGTATTTTATTGCAGACAATACAGCAAACATTATTTAAGGTGTTCCTCATGATTTATTATTTTTTAACATATATTTCAACTTTGTTTCTTGCAACATATTTTAAAAAAAGATCAAACCGTAGAGAATTTACCACTTTGTAATGTTACCATTCCTTTTCACAACGCTTAAAAGACATTGAGGGACTGGAAACATGAAGTGATGAAGTGTTTCAGGTGTAATTTTGTTCCATTCTTCCTGCAAACATGTCTTAAGGTGGGCAACAGTAAGGGGTCACCGGGGCCACATATTCTCTGTTGGAGACAGGTCAGGACTGCAGGCAGACCAGTCAAGTACCTGAATCCTCTTCCTCTGCAGCCAGGACTTTGTAATGTGTGCAGAATGTGGTTTTGCATTGTCTTGTTGGAATATGCATGGGCGTACCTGGAAAAAAAGGCAGCATATTGTGCTCCAAAATCTCTCTGTACTTTGCAGCATTAATGGTGCATCACAGAAGTGCAAATTACCTTGGCCAAGGGCACTGACACAACCCAATACCATGACAGACCTTGACTTTTGGACTTGTTGCTGGTAACAGTCTGGATGATCCGTTTTTTCTTTGGTGCGCAGACACTGAGTCCATTTCTCCAACAAATTGCCTGACCACAGTACATGTTTCCACTGTGTGATGATCCATCCCAAATGCCTCCGAGCCCAGAGAAGTCAATGGCGCTTCTGGACACTGTTACCATAGGGCTTCCTTTTGGCACAGTAGAGTTTTAACTGGCAGTTGTGGATGTAACTACGTATTGTGGTACTTGACAAAAGTTTGTCAAAGTAGTTTTAAGCCCATGTGGTGATAGCACTTATAAATGAAGGATTCTTGATGCAGTGCCGCCTGAGGTATTGGAGATCACGGTAGTTTAGCTTACGCTTGCGTCCTTGTCCTTTACGCACTGAAATTCCTCCAGATTCCTTGAATCTTTTACATATGTTATGCATTGTTGTTGAAGGTGAAATATCCAAATGTCTTCCCCTCTTTCTTAGAGGAACATTGCTTTTCTTACATATTTGTAGGCCAGATCATTATTACAATCACCTGTTGTCATCACCTGTTTCAAATCACATCATTTAACCAATTTACCTGATTACTAGCCCTAAACTGCTCCTGTCCACACTTTTATTGGAACGTGTTGCAGGTCTGAATGACAGGAATATATGAATATTTACACATGAAATGAAGTTGACCATACAAAAATATTTTGAGTTCATATTGTCTGCAATGAAATAAAAGTCAAAGTAAATTTGGAAATCACTACTTTCTTTTTTACTTGCGTTTTCCATTCTGTTCCACCTTTTTTGATTTGGGTTTGTAAGTGTATAGTTTTATGAAGAACGATGAATGAAAATTCTGTAATTAATTACTCACCCTCATGTCAGTCCAAACTCCTGAAACCTTTGATCCTCTTCAGAACACAAATGAACATATATTACTCAACCCTCTGACCCTCCAAAGACAACTAAAGTTAAGGAATGTTCAGAAAGGTACCAAAAACATCCCCCCAAAATTCCGTGAGTTATCAGTGGTTCATTCATAAGTTATGAGACTATGAGAATACTTTTGTCTGCACAAACATTTATTTTTCTCAACTGATGGACACTTGCCTGAAGTGATCTCTATAATCCTTTGAGTAGTCGAGTTGAACCTTGAGTGTCGAACAGCGCATTTTAAATGGAAGGGCTCGTATCTATGCCTTAATCCTTACAAAGCTGTCACTTTCAAAGGTAAACCATTCAAAGGGAAGAGAACAGGGGCGTTGCTAGACATAAAGCTCTACTGAGGCACCCCCCCCCCCATATATATATATATATTTTAATAAATATATATTATAAATAAAAGTATTCTTGTTATTATACAATTATTATTTAAATAATCTTAAATGTAACTGAAAAACAATGTTTAGACACAACTGGAGTGATATGCTAAGATCATTTAAGAAATATTTTGCATAAATATTAATTTCATTTGAATGAAATTCTATAGACAATTCAATAAAATACAAAAAAAGATGTTTTATAAAATTATCTGTTGTCTTAGACTAGACACATGGCAGATAATTAGGTTTATTAAGTCTTTACCTCCCTGACTCCTCATCTCCTCATCCCTCCTTTTTGCTTCATACAAAAACATCTATCAGGAGGCATGCTTAGCAAGATCACCGTCATATTGTTTAAACTTTAGTTTCGTCTACTAGGTAAACAAAAAAGGTCGTTACGCCGGTTTTAAGACGCATGAGCGGCGCGTGACAAGCAAGTCACCTACTTTTTTGGCGCGCATGTTAACTACCGGAACTCGCACCGGCAGAAGAGCAGCGCGTGCGAGAGGCACGCGGGTTCTCTGTGCAGACGTGGAGATGCGTCAGTTTGCTTTTTGATTAAACACATTGCTTTCACCAGCGTTGGTTCGGTTGCACACAGAGAATAACGACTCTATTTCGGGATTACCACTCTTAATAAATACACTTGCATACGAAGTAAATCATATCTCAATGCATTTACTGGGGCACTGGAGATTGTTACTGGGGCACGTGCCCCAGTAAATTAGGTCTAGCGACGCCCCTGGGAGAGAAGAATTTACTAAATAAAGTTGAATAAGGTTGTTGGCACAAAAGTATTCTCATAGCTTCATGACATTACGATTGAACCACTGAAGACACGTAGACTATTTTGATAATGTTTTTGGTCCCTTTTTAGACTTTGAAAACCTTGTGACTCTTGATGTCTATGGAGGGCAATTTAGTCCACGTTTTTGTTCAGAAGATGAATGAAGGTGTCAGGGGTTTTGGAATGACAAGAGGGTGTGTAATTAATTACCAAATTAATTTTTTTGGTGAACTGTCTCTTTAACATCCAATGAATCCATTCATTCCACAATCCCTACAGTTTCTTCAGATTCTTTAAATGTCTTACACGTTATTACAACATGCTCTTTTAAGGAACTCTTGGCGCCCTTGGGTATGCTTGTATTTAACAACTGTTTGTACTGCTGTGCTAATACATAGCATTTCAATAATATGAACATGTTCCCTAATGACAGATGTGACAAAAGCATAAACTCATCACCTTTAGCTTTTAAATGGTGTGGTAGGCTGGTCCGGTTAACACCTCTAGCCTTGGCCATACAAGAGTATTTGCCATTGGTGACCAGGCTGGCAGAGTTTCGAAAGATGGGATTTGTAGAAATGCGTTGACCATCTTTCAGCAAAGCATACTTGATGTCTTCTTTTCTGATCTTGTTTGAGGAGATCACAGCACTGCTGCAGTTCAGGTTGAAGTATTCTCCTTCAAAAACCTCATATGGGCTCATTGTCAAGATTGGCCTTGTAAACAGTGCTGAAGAAGAAAGATGGATTTAATTAACATGCAGTTCATTACTACAGCTCATAAAACTAAATATGAAATCGTAAAATAACTTTTGATATTTGGAAAGAAATTAGTACCCTTGCTGGAAAATCCAGCTTAAACCAGCCTAGGCTGGTTGGCTGGTTTTAGCTGGTTGACCAGCCTGGTTTTAGAGGGGTTTTGGCCACTTTCAGGCTGGTTTCCAGCCATTTCCAGCCTGGTCTTAGCTGGTCAGGCTGGAAAATGACCAGCTAAATCCAGCTAAAACCAGCTTGACCAGCCTGGTTTAAGCTGGACATAGCTGGTTTTGGCTGGGCTTCCCACCTGGCAAGGCTGGTCAAGCTGGTTTTAGCTGGTCATTTTCCAGCCTGACCAGCTAAGACCAGGCTGGAAATGGCTGGAAACCAGCCTGAAAGTGGCCAAAACCCCTCTAAAACCAGGCTGGTCAACCAGCTAAAACCAGCCAACCAGCCTAGGCTGGTTTAAGCTGTTTTTTTCAGTAGGGACAGCAATAATTAACACACTATTATAACATTATAATAGCAATAATGAGTGTTAAGCGAAAGTAATTTACATGTTAAGTCAATGCAAAGATGTAAATAGACATCCTGTGGTGCGAATTGAGCATTGCTTAATGTGCGAATCACTCAAGATGGAAAATCTGAACTTTGGCAGGCATTTGTGCCATGTTAATCAGGGGCTTGCTCTTGTATTCGGATGAGGAGCCAATCATCAATCGCTTTAGACTGATGATTCTCTGAAGGAGGACTAGACGTGAGTTTGTCAATTTTGGAGAATTTGATGTTTCTGTCAAGGTTCGTAGAGGGGAAAAAGGGAGCGAGGACTCAAATGCAAAAAACAAGATGATTTATTAATTAAAATAAAACAAAACAACAACAAAAACCACCCCGAGGGGGAAAACACTAAACTATAACACAAACAGAGAAACAAACTTGGTTGGGCTGACAAGACAAGGCTGGAGCTGGAACACGGGGGAAGTATAGACGACATACGATGACGAACTGGCACAGGACAGCAGACATCAGGAGAATATAAGCAGGAGAAATGAAATACACAAACAGATGAACATAATTAACTAATAATGGGTTAACAAGGAGGGTGGGACTAGACGATAGACGGGAGAGCACCTGACACAAAGAGACAACACAAGCCAGGTGCTCACATTAAACAAGACTAGAACACGCAGCCAATGAGAGAACTCATTAACCGCGTGTTCGTATGACAAGACAACAACACTGAAGCACACAACAGAAGCACGCGACCAATGTAAACAGAGCCGCGTGCTTTGACAGACGCAAGACACGAGCACACGATAAGTGAACACTTTACCGTGCGCTCACATAAATGCAACGCGCATGTTTCATCTCAGCGCCAACCAAAACCGAAACCAACTAGACGGAGACGCTGATAATGTAACAGCGCGATGCTGACGAAACAAAACACAAACACGAGTACAAGAGCGCGCGTCCCAAGGACGCACAGACGCCGCACGCCCGCATCAAGTGGGAGCGCGCACGGTCCACGCGCACCTCTGATGACGCGCACCCAGACAATGACAAAACAAGTGCTCGACCCAAGGAAACTCGAGCCGAGCACTAACAGGACAGGACAAGACAGAGCTAGTGTCCGGATTCTGCCACAAAACAAGAATTAACAAGACCAGAGTGGCAGAACCCTGACAGTTTCCCCATTCAAACAGAATGCCTGAGCGGGGTTTCAAAAATGGCTGACGAGTGACATGACTTGCCTTAAAGAAGAGGTCTCAAACTCAAATTGGCTGGGGGCCATATCAGTGACTGAAAATTCATAGCAATGCTAAAATTTTAGCATTCAAGCCTTTTGTAGAATGCATATTGGTTTTTAGTTACCTGTTACGGTCAGTTGATATTCTACCTTCTTTTGCACGCTCCCTCTCTCGGTTTTGCACACATAAACTCCAGAATCTTCCGCTCTTACTGTGAGGCTGTATGTGAAGGATGTGTGAAATCTGTGAAGTATGGTGCTGTCTTTGGTGAGAAACATCTCCAGAGCTGAGCGATCCTGAACCTCACATTTGATCTCCACCCGGTCACCCTCGACCACATTCACGCTGGGTGAAATGCTTATCTGTGGGATGAGCTCTTTAAGATCTATAAAATAAAATGTGAGGTTAATGCAAAGTATGAGCAGCTGTGGGTGTACTCTATAAAGACACAATGAAATGGCTTGATTAAGGCCCGATCCCAATTCTAACCCTTAGCCCTTCCCCTTACTCCTACCCCTCGTTTTGCGCATTCCCGTGAAGGGGTAGGGGTTTCCCAATTCTCTTTAGCTTGAGGGCGTAGGGTTAAGGGGAAGGGGTGAATAGCCTTTCGAACGAAGATTTTTCAGGACCACACTTGAAACCAAGGGGTAAGAAAATTTCCCAGAATACTCCAGCCACAACGGCAGGATCGCAGCACCCGGAAGTAAGGAGATCCACAAGTTAGTTACGAATTTTAACAACAAACAAGTGCAAGTTTTAATATATTCATAACCGCGTTTGTGTTTTGCCGTCATACTTTAACGCTAAAATAAAACGCTAAATTTCGCCATCTATAATCCATCATAATAACTCCTGTATAGCAGTCTAACAATATTCTGACACTCGATGACACTCGAATACCCTGTCAGTAATGTCTAGTGGCTGGGAATTAGCTTTTCACAGTGCCTGCTATAATGGTAATGTTATTTTCGTGTGTTTACATAGATGAATATGGCCACTGCGCAGTAAAGTTATGATCTTATTAGCTCATTGAATCATTGTGATAACATAATATATGCCTTCAGTGATTTCCTCAAGATAAATATCAAAAAATAACACAACTGGATTAACTCCAGCAGTCGCCATCGTCTGATCTCATATGAAGCAAGAGATCGCGATGACATATGATGACGTGTGCAGGTGCTGTAGTGCTGTCCCAATTCTTAGGGGTAAATTTCGAAGCCCTTCCCCTTAACCCTCGGTTGTAAGGGCCTAGGGGAAGGGGTAGGGGTACAAAAATAGAATTGGGATTGGGCCTTAGTCCAGTCATGTACCGTAATTCACTGTGGGCCAAGCAAAAGCTGATTGTGTGGGCGAGAGAAATTTTGCTATGTGGGAAAATACCCCTGGACATAATCTCAAAATATGAAACCTTAAAAAGCACGAAAAGCTTGGGTCATGTTTGTGATGTTGGCCATTACAGTTCAGTACAAATATGAGAAATGTTTTTCCTTATCTCCCATCGTGGGATGGAGGAATTGGCCATTGCAGAGCATTGTGTGTTACCAAATGTGTCTTTTTATTGGTTTCTTTTTTTGGGCTCTTTTAAATTTAGTGTCATAAATGACACATAAACGTGCGCATTTCTTTCCTCGTCAACACAATATCAACCAAGACCACCAAACCACAAGTGTGAACACATGCTAAATGCCATTAACAATTGTCTTTGGGCAAGCAATATTACGTTACCTCGTACAAACACTTTGACTGTGTTGCTGTTGTTGGAGAAGCCTGCAGTGGGGTTCCTCACGACCATGTAGGCGCAGTGCAGATAGATATCAGTGAGTTTCTTCATGGTCAGAGTGATCGAAATGGTGTTGGTGTTACTAACTTCACTCTTGACCTCCTGATTGTCCTCGTAGAAGAAAAACATCAGAGTGCCCGTCTCCTCGGTTGCGCTGCATGTGGCAATGATGTCCTCCCCCTCAGACACGATGTCAGACTTCACCTTCATCATGGGTGTCTGAAGGCCTGCAGGGGGTTCAACACACTTTTTAACCACTTACCGTTCCATAATAAGTCACATAAGCTACAGTTTCAGGGTAATACCCAAAATACTATTTGCATTTGTTGATTCTGAGCTAACCATTCATTCAATTTACTTCAGCTTAGAGGGGTCACAACAGCGGAATGAACCAACAATTATTCCAGCATATGTTTTATGCAGCAGATACCCTTACATCTGCAACCCAGTACCGGGAAACACCCATACACTTTTCTCATTCACACACTCATACACTACGGCTAATTTAGTTTACCCAATTCCACTATAGCTCATGTGTTTGGACTGTGGGGGAAACCGGAGCACCAGGATGAAACCCACACCAACATGGGGAGAACATGCAAACGTCACACAGAAGTGCCGACTTTTCCAGCCGGGGCTCGAACCAGTGACCTTCTTGCTGTGAGGCAACAGTGCTAACCACTGAGCCACCCTGTGCAAATGTTATATCCAAATTTGATTTCAAGTCAGTTTTTATCCATAAACCTGGTGTTTTCGCTCACCTGTGATGCGCAGTGCCTGTCTGTTACTTGTCTTGGCCTTGTCTTGTATGCGGACAGTGCATTCATACTGGCCCGAGTTGGAGACGCGGGCCGGAGAGAAGGTGCGCTCCACCACAGAGGCGCTGATGTTTTTGGAGTAAACCACCTGTCCGTTATGCAGGAAGCTGAAGGAGTGTGTGGGCGGACTAAGTAGGCTGTGACTGACATCAGCCTCACAGCGCAGGACCACAATAGTGCCACTGACCACTTCATTACCTGGACGAACAGTCAGCCTCACCTGATCGATGGTGATCGCTGATCAGACAGAGAAACAGATATATAAAAACACACTCATGCTTTAAGAGTTCACACTTAGCTGGTAACTGATTATGAAGGGTGATGCTGTTCCAGGAGAGAGCCCTGAGCTCTTAAGAACCTCGAGCCCGGGGCTCCCTCCCGTTTGCACAGCGAGAGGGGAGTTTGAGCTCTGGTAGGTCTCGAGAACTCCCCTGCTTATTTATGCCTAATGTAACTCTATGGAGAGATATACAACTGACTAAGAGCTCATCTGTGGTGCCAAGCTTGTTTTTGGGCCGTGGGAGGAAACCGGGTAAACCCACGTGAGCATGGGGAGAACATGTAAACTCCACACAGAAACGTTGACTGGCCTGGTAAGGACTTGAATTAGTGACATTCTTGCTATGAGGCAACAGTGCTAACTACAGGGCTGCCCTATCTAGGAAAAGGGAGGAGGAGTAGGGGTGGAAGGGGGTATTCTTCAAGACGAAGATGACTAAGGTAAGTAACTCTGGTTATTTACGGTGAATTTGGAGTCATCTGATTGGTGAATCATGTTTTAGCTGATGCAGGACCAGCTGTGGTCAATCATAAGCACGTGATCCTCTCGAGATTTCTCTATAAATAAACTTCACATAAGAGAAAACAGCTGTTTTAAACATTCCTTGTATACAGGGTGCAAATTACAGGGGGGTTTGAAGGGGATTGACTCCCCTAATTAATGCTTGGAGGACGTCAGAACATGTATGGAGGCGGTCAACACTCCCGTTGAAGGTCTCGTGAAATAAATAAAAAAAATTGTTGATTTTAGTTTCAGCCTGTTAGTTTTAAGGATATCTATAGCTAGTGTGCTCCAAAACAGTGACAAAATTCTCGTTTAGAAAATATACAACTGATGTGTACATCCAAAGCTTGATCGACGATTTTTTTCACGTCTTCACGTTTCTTGTCAAATCTGACCAATCAAATGCTCTCTAGTGTCTGACATGCCCCGCCCCCTTCTTCTCATTTGCTTTTTATTTGATGCGCTTGAGCTCAACTTTCACAGACAGAGCTGTGATGAATACTAAACGCTGTTTTTTTAAAAGGGGAGGAGCTACTGTATGCCCCACCCTCTCTTCAGCTTCAATTGATACTATGTAAAACATAAAAAAAGCTTGATCGACGATTTTTTCATATCTTCACGTTTCTTGTCAAATCTGAGCAATCAAATGCTCTCTAGTGTCTGACATGCCCCGCCCCCTTCTTCTTATTTGCTTTTTATTTGATGCGCTTGAGCTCAACTCTCACTGGCAGAGCTGTGATGAATACTAAACGCTGTTTTTTTTAAAGGGGAGAAGCTACTGTATGCCCCACCCTCTCTTCAGCTTCAATTGATACTACGTAAAACATCCAAAGCTTGATCGACGATTTTTTCATATCTTCACGTTTCTTGTCAAATCTGACCAATCAAATGCTCTCTAGTGTCTGACATGCCCCGCCCCCTTCTTCTCATTTGCTTTTTATTTGATGCGCTTGAGCTCAACTCTCACTGGCAGAGCTGTGATGAATACTAAACGCTGTTTTTTTTAAAAGAGGAGGAGCTACTGTATGCCCCACCCTCTCTTCAGCTTCAATTGATACTACGTTAAACATCAAATAAAGAAATTCACATTTCAAAGCACTTCACGGGACCTTTTAGTGCAGTTTATTGCATTAATATGGAATGATATGCTTTAAAAATATATATTTTAAGTTCACTCCAAGTGCATATTCGGTTCAATCAAGTGCACTTCTTAATCTCAAGCTAAATGACAGAACCTGAAACATTTGCTGCAGTTCACAGAAAAGTCATCCTTTCTGGCACTTCTGAAGAGTGATGGTCTCTGTATGTTGACTTTAAACGACATATAGTTGAATTATTAGACCTCCTGAATTATTAGCCCCCTGTATTTACCCCCAGTTTCTGTTTATCGGAAAGAAGATTTTTTTTCAACACAAATATTGCTTAAAGGGATAATAATATTGACCTTAAAATAGTTTTTTTAAAAATTAAAAACTGCTTTTAATCTAGCCAAAATAAAACAAGTAAGACTTTCTCCAGAAGAAAAAATATTATAGGAAATACTGTGAAAATTCCTTGCTGTTAAACATTATTTGGGACATTTAAAAAAAAGGAAAATTCAGAGGACCGGTGCAAATAATATTGACTTCAACTCGTAATTCTTTTCCAAATGACTTAAAGCAGGCCACAGTGAGCGGCGCTCAGAACAGAAGGAAGCGGAAGGAAGGAAATCACATAAACAAACACAAAACACGATTCCCTCAGGAGCCCGTACACAGTGTACAGCCCGACAAACAGGAGCAACTAGACATGACATACTTCGCCCAAACTGTTGAGACAGCGAAGTGTTTGCGGGCTGAATTCCACATCCCTGATCTTGTTTGAGCCTCCAATTAAACGCAGACTAAACATCTTCTGCTAGCTTCCTTTGAGCGGCTAAACTGTGCATGGCAAAGATCAAAGCACGAAAGTGCATCTCAGATTCAGAAGAGCTGCACGATTTCTGCATGAAATGAGAATCCAGATTTTTTTTTTTAATAGAGATCACGATTCTGGAAAAAAAAAGGTCGAGAGAGAGAGAAAGAACTGATTTAACCCTTGTGTGCTGTTGGGGATGTTTTCATCCATTTTGAGTCTTAATTTGGCCACAACTTTCTCTGTGTTTCAGCAAATGGAGTGGTTTTTGGTGACGAATATTTTGGGAAAATGCTTTGAAAATTTGCCAAAATTCAACAATACACTTTGGGCAAATTGACTACGCTTTCATTATGTTGGTGGCTGTTTTTACCCCATTGACTTTCATTATAACGCTATTTTTTGCACCGCTATTACACCATATAATCATGCATTCTTGGTTGTTGGTAGTTTTCCCTGTTGGGAAAAGGTACAATTAGTTTTTTTTTATTGTTGATCATCAGTTGCAGTTAAAAAAGCTTAGTTTTACTGCATAGAACTCCATAGTTCGGACTGCTGAGCAAATCACTGGTACAACCCTTCCTACTCCCCAAGAACTGTACTTATCCAGAGCGAGCAGGAGGGCTGTCAACATCCCTCTGGACCCCTCACACCCAGCACACTGCCTTTTTGAACTTTTACCTTCTGGTCGACGCTACAGAGCACTGCGCACCAGAACAGCCCGACACAGAAACAGTTTCTTCCCTCAGGCAATCCATCTCATGAACACTTGATGAGAATAATTGTGGAACCAACATCACTACTTGCTGTACACTTTTATACACATATACACTTATTTAGCAACACACTTTACATGCCAATTTGCACATAACAGCTGCACATATAACGTTGTATATAGTAATAAACATGTACATACACTTGTCAATCTGTATATTTGCACTCACTACTTCTATTTTTATTTAAATATATTTATGATCTGTTTTTTGTCCTGTCTCTGTAATCCTGTTGCACTGTAGAAGCTCTGTCACCAAAACAAATTCCTCGTATGTGTGAACATATCTGGCAATAAAGCTCTTTCTGATTCTGATAAAAGCCAGAAACTTTTTTTGCTCAGGCCTTTCTAAAGGGTTAATGCTGCCAACTAATGATCAACATTAAAAATAACACATTTGACCTCTTCCCAACGGGGAAAAGCACCAACAATTAAGAATGCACAATTATATGCTGTAATGGTTGTGCAATCAAAAAATGGAGTTATAATGGAAGTCAATGGGGCAAGAACAGCCACCAACATAACAAAAGGGTAGTCAATTTGAACAGTGCACAAGGGTTAATAAAATAAAAAGTACTGGAAATGTTGACGCTGATCTGGAAAATGATCAGCTAAATCCAGCTAAAACCAGCTTGACCAGCCTGGTTTAAGTTGGACATAGCTGGTTTTGACTGGGGTCCCAGCCTGGCTAGGCTGGTCAAGCTGGTTTTAGCTAAGACCAGGCTGGAAATGGCTGGAAACCAGCCTGGAAGTGGCCAAAACCCCTCTAAAATCAGGCTGGCCGACCAGCTAAAACCAGCCTAGGCTGGTTTAAGCTGTTTTTTCAGTAGGGCTCTCTAACATTTATTCACACACACTCATCCACTACGGCCAGAGAGCAAGCCAGCAGCTGGCTCTCTGCAACTCTCACATGGTCGCCCACAGAAGCTAAGCAGGGCTGCACCCGGTCAGTACCCGGATGGGAGACCACATGGGAAAGCTAGGTTGCTGCCGGAAGTGGTGTTAGTGAGGCCAGCAGGGGGCGCTCAATCTGAGGTCTGTGTGGATCCTAACGCTCCAGTATAATGAAGCGGACTGACTCTCTGTTGTCGTTAAAAACCGAAAAGAGTACAGGCATCCTGGCCAAATTTGCCCTCTGTCCATCATGGCCTCTTAACCCTCCCCACATCATAATTGGCATCATCTCTCTTTCTCCTCCCCCCAATCAGCTGTGTGGTGTGCAGTCTACCGCAATATGGCTGCCGTCGCGTCATCCAGATGGATGCTGCACACTGGTGGTGGATGAGGAGATTCCCCCCAATGTGTAAGGCGCTTTGAATATCCACACAGAAATGCCAACTGGCCCAGCCTGGACTCAAACAAGCAACCTTCTTGCTGTGAGGTGACAGTGCTCACCTGTCAGTCACCGTGTCGCCACCATAATTATTTCTTAATAATTCAACAACTCGTTGTCAACTATTCCTCACAAACCAACCAGACCTCACTCATTTACAAACCCAAGATATGAACATGCTCAGAAAAGTCCTCCTCAAGTCTTAACCCTCCTCAAAAAGGATCCAGACACCATTTTAACAGCAGACTTTTTTTTGACAATGTTTTGTTTTTATCTTGAAGTTTGGTGACTTCCTAAAATGAGCTCAACATTAGAAAGAATGAATCATTTCAAGAGTTCACACTCAGCTCACGATTTATATGTAGCTTGTTTGGCGTGCTGTCCCGGGAGAGAGCCCTGAGCTCAAGGTATCCTCGAGCCCAGGGCTACCTCCTTTCACAGGGCGAGGGGAGACTGAGCTCAGGTCGATCTGAAACTCCCCCGCTGCTGAGGCCAAGGTGAACTTCCTGAGAGTAAGACATTAGGAAAAAGATTTAGGCTTATTTTATTTATAATGTAGAGCACATTTGGATGATAGGAGGAAAAAGGGAACCCGGGGGAAACCCACGCGGACACGGGGAGAACATGCAAACGCCGCACAGGAACACCAGATGGCCCAGTGAAGACCCAACGCCATTGGTATTCTTGCTGTGAGGCAACAGTGCTAGTCACTGGGCCACCGTGCCGCCCATTCTGGATAAAGGTGGAAGAAGGGGAGGAGGGGGGTTTCTTCCAGACTAAAGCTGCGGTCACACTTGACTTTTCCTCCCATAGACTTCCATTCATACGCACGCGAATGCGTCAGACCGGAAACGCGGGGTCATGCGTTAAGTTTCGCAGGTTGCTGCGGTGCAAAGTTCAAGCTTGGTGAACTCTGACCTGCGAAATCGCATCACTTGACTGCGTGAGACCAATTGAGGATCAAAACACGACATCTCTGAGCAGAAATTTAAAACATGGAGCAATCGCTCGCTTTTTTAAATGTCTAATTAGCTTGTTTAATCCCGCCCCTTTTCGCAGCGCCGCACGACAGAATTTCGCACAAACAAAGCCCAGTGTGACTGTAGCTTAAGATAGTTGTAGAGAGGAAATGAGGATATATATATATATATATATATATATATGTATATGTATAGTGACTTGGGATCCTTTGATTAGAGGATCATGATTAGCTAATGTGGACCAGCTCATGAGCACATGCTCCTCTCGAAATTAGTTAATTTAAACTTCACTTCCTTTTTTCATGAACACATTTAGGACATAACGCTTGTCCTTCAGGCCAGTTTTGACCTGCCAGCCATTTTTACGATCCAAAAACACTCCAACACATACACACAATAGAAATCTGCAGCTTTAGCCTTTTTGAATGAGGTTGTTTTTTATAATGAGGATCAAAATAGATTTAGGATTGAAATTGTATTTAGCTTCTTTATTTTAGAGGCTTTGTGACATTTTTTACCCAAAGGGGGAGTAAATATTTCCCAAACAATGTTTAACAGATTCAGGAATTTATCACAGTGTTTCCTACAATATTTTTTCTTCTGGGGAAAGTCTTACTTGTTTTATTTCAGCTAGAATAAAAGCATTTAAGGTCAATATTATTAGCCCCCTTAAGTAATGTTTTTCAATTGTCTACTGAACAAACCACTGTTATACAATGACTTGACCCTAACTTTACCCTAATTACCCTATTTAAGCCTTTGAATGTCACTTTAAGCTGAATACTAGTATCTTGAACAATATCTAGTCAAAATATGCACTGTCATCAAGGCAAAGATCATATAAATCAGTTATTAGAGATGAGTTATAACACACACAAGGGTT
The DNA here is from genome assembly GCF_903798145.1 of Danio aesculapii. Lineage (NCBI taxonomy): Eukaryota > Metazoa > Chordata > Actinopteri > Cypriniformes > Danionidae > Danio > Danio aesculapii. Next base: position 59,791,464 of record NC_079437.1, on the reverse strand, counting down.
AAAATCTCAACTCTCCCTTTTCCCAGCTTCATAAATCAAGCGTTCAGGTGTTAGTCTGCGAGAAGTAAAAATAACCTTCATGTCCCGAAACTGTCCAGCTAAAGCAATTTAACGGTGGTCTTACCTGCTCGCGTGCCGAGCGCTTGCCCTGCAGGAGAGAAAGCAGAAAACAGAGGGATGAAGACATCGAAGAGATACTAAATGGTGTGAATGTAAAAAGTGTGTCCTTACACAGTCCGGCCAGGCCGAGCCACAGCAGACCCGCTCTCATCCTCACAGGTGAACGTGGAGCAGATTCTGAACGCTCGCTAAACACACACACACACACGGATACGCCTTTCTTTGTTGGAAGGGGCATCAGGAAACGCGTTTCTTCCTCAGGATGTGTGCGTTTTTGAAAAGCCAGGCCCTTGGTAAAAATCTCTGCTGTGTTAAATAAATAAGGGCTCTTCTTTTAATGCGGTGATAGAAAAATCATGAGTAGGCCCACCCGAAATCTTTGTGCACTGACTTTTTAGCCTATCATTGAATCTGTTTTCATTGAATCCATCATTGAATCTTTTAATTGACTTATGTTGTGAAAAAAGGATTTGTTCTTGCAGCTTTTATGTCTCTTTGACTTTTAGTAATTGTACAGTTGAAGTCAGAATTATTAGACCCCCTGAATTATTATCCCCCTGTTTATTTCCCCCCATTTTTTGTTTAACGGAGGGAAGATAAACAATAATAAACGATGAAATATGATTAATATGATTAAATGATAAACATGCTAATTTATGCTAGTAACATGCTAATTCATGATAGAATCATGCTAGTAACATGCTAATTCATGATAGAATCATGCTAGTAACATGCTAATTCATGCTAAATTCATGCTAATAACATGCTAATTCATGCTAGAATCAGGCTAATACCATGCTAATTCATCTATCTAAGCTTTTTCAAACTATTTTATCTATCTATCTATCTATCTATCTATCTATCTATCTATCTATCTATCTATCTATCTATCTATCTATCTATCTATCTATCTATCTATCTATCTATCTATCTATCTATCTATCTATCTATCTATCTATCTATCTTAAATATATACTCCTCAAACTTTAATAGTCTAGTTGAATCTGTTTTCATTGAATCTTTTAATTGACTTATGTTGTGAAAAAAGGATTTTCTTGCAGCTTTTATGTCTCTTTGACTTTTAGTAATTGTACAGTTGAAGTCAGAATTATTAGACCCCCTGAATTATTATCCCCCTGTTTATTTCCCCCCATTTTTTGTTTAACGGAGGGAAGATAAACAATAATAAACGATGAAATATGATTAAATGATAAACATGCTAATTTATGCTAGTAACATGCTAATTCATGATAGAATCATGCTAGTAACATGCTAATTTATGCTAAATTCATGCTAATAACATGCTAATTCAGGCTAGAATCAGGCTAATACCATGCTAATTCATCTATCTAAGCTTTTTCAAACTATTTTATCTATCTATCTATCTATCTATCTATCTATCTATCTATCTATCTATCTATCTATCTATCTATCTATCTATCTATCTATCTATCTATCTTAAATATATGCATTTTAAAACTGTTTAAACTAAGTAAACTATTACCAAGGCTTTGTCAAGCCAGCCTCAAAGTTTGTCCTCAAACTTTAATAGTCTAGTTGAATCTGTTTTCATTGAATCTTTTAATTGACTTATGTTGTGAAAAAAGGATTTTCTTGCAGCTTTTATGTCTCTTTGACTTTTAGTAATTGTACAGTTGAAGTCAGAATTATTAGACCCCCCTGAATTATTATCCCCCTGTTTATTTCCCCCCATTTTTTGTTTAACGGAGGGAAGATAAAAAATAATAAACGATGAAATATGATTAATATGATTAAATGATAAACATGCTAATTTATGCTAGTAACATGCTAATTCATGATAGAATCATGCTAGTAACATGCTAATTTGTGATAGAATCATGCTAGTAACATGCTAATTTATGCTAAATTCATGCTAATAACATGCTAATTTATGCTAGAATCAGGCTAATACCATGCTAATTCATCTATCTAACCTTTTTCAAACTATTTTATCTATCTATCTATCTATCTATCTATCTATCTATCTATCTATCTAAAATATATACTCCTCAAACTTTAATAGTCTAGTTGAATCTGTTTTCATTGAATCTTTTAATTGACTTATGTTGTGAAAAAAGGATTTTCTTGCAGCTTTTATGTCTCTTTGACTTTTAGTAATTGTACAGTTGAAGTCAGAATTATTAGACCCCCTGAATTATTATCCCCCTGTTTATTTCCCCCCATTTTTTGTTCAACGGAGGGAAGATAAAAAATAATAAACGATGAAATATGATTAATATGATTAAATGATAAACAAATCACACATCAGCTGAAAGATAATTTACTCACACAGTATATATCTCAGTTTTAAAATAAAATGACAAAAACATGTACACTTATGACTGGTTTTGATGTCAAGGGTCGCATATATCCATTGTACCATCAGTAAAACAACAGATGTAATGTTGGCCTAAGACCTTTGTACTGTATAATAGGACAAACAGAGAAGTTCCAATAGTGTCTGGCTGCAGAATTGCGCTTTCAGACATGCCTTTTCTCTGTAAGTGACATCACTGTGTGGGGTAGAAGTAAAGGTAGAGTTGGTGTAGACATTAAAAGAGCATGAGCCTGAGTGCATATCTGAGAGTGCATATGCATGGACAGTTGAAGTCAGAATTGTTAGCCCCCCCTAAATTATTAGCCCCCTGTTTACTTTTTTCCCCCCAATTTCTGTTTAATGGAGAGATTTTTTTCAACACATTTCTAAACTTAATATTTTTAATAACTCATTTCTAATAACTGATTTATTTTATGTTTGCCATGATGACAGTACATAATATTAGACTAGATATTCTTCAAGACACTTCTATACAGCTTAAAGTGACATTTAAAGGCTTAACTAGGTTAATTAGGTTAACTTAGCAGGTTAGGGTAATTAGAAAAGTTATTGTATAACGATGGTTTGTTCTGTAGACTATTGAAATAAAATTAGCTTAAAGAGGCTAATAATATTGACCTTAAAATGGTTCATAAAAAATTAAAAACTGCTTTTATTCTAGCCGAAATAAAACAAATGAGACTTTCTCCAGAAGAAAAAATATTATCAGACACACTGTGAAAATTTCCTTGCTCTGTTAAACATCATTTGGGAAATATTTAATAAAGAAAAAAACAAATCAAAGGGGGGCTAATAATTCTGACTTCAACTGTGTATTGCTTAATGATATATTAACCAAACTTCTCTTCTGGCTGTGGTGTGTTGGCAAACCAATGAAGCATTTTGCAGAAGTATGTAGATGCAGCTGACTGGAAAGACAGTCAGCGAGATCTGAAAATAACTTTACTTTCTCCTTTGCACCAAAATGTGAGATGTGCTCGAAGTCTTAAGAGGGAATGTTTGCAGAGCATGCTTTATTTGGTAATGAAGTGAGTTTGTGTGCAGAGAAGCTTGCAAAAAGAGGAAACATACAGTTGAAGTCAGAATTATTAGCCCCCCTTGAATTATTATTAGCCCCCCTGTTTATTATTTTCCCTAATTTCTGTTTAATGGAGAGCAGATTTCTAATCATAATAGTTTTAATAACTGATTTATTTTATCTTTGCCATAATGACAGTAAATAATATTAGACTAGATATTCTTCAAGACACTTCTATACAGCTTAAAGAGACATTTAAAGGCTTAACTAGGGTAATTAGGTTAACTAGGCAGGTTAGGGTAATAATTAGGCAAGTCATTATCTAATGATGGTTTGTTCTGTAGACTATTGAAAACAAATATAGCTTAAAGGAGTAATAATTTTGACCTTAAAATGGTGTTTAAAAAATTAAAAACTGCTTTTATTCTAGCCGAAATAAAACAAAAAAGACTTTCTCCAGAAGAAAAAATATTATCAGACATACTGTGAAAATTTTCTTGCTCTCTTAAACATTGTTTGGCAAATATTTAATAAAGAAGAAAAAATTCAAAGGGGGGCTAATAATTCTGACTTCAACTGTACATGATGCCCCATCATCAGCAAATGTGCAAAGAAATCTGCCCCTCCCTTCAACATCTCTCTGTTTGTGTCTGTATAAAGTTTAGCCTATCTGCGGCCCGCAATCAGTTTTGTGGCGGCCCGCGAGGCTTTTTATAAATATTAATAGAATCTGGCCCGCTATACAAAAATGAACGTGATTCAATAAATGACCACCGGGTGTCGCTATGACATGCCTTCAATTAGAATCAGAATCAGAATCAGAATCAGAATCAGAAAGAGCTTTATTGCCAGGTATGTTCACACATACGAGGAATTTGTTTTGGTGACAGAGCTTCTACAGTGCAACAGGACAACAGAGACAGGACTAAAAACAGATCATAAATATATATAAAAAAAAAAAAAAAAAATATATATATATATATGTATATATATATATGTATATATATATATATATATATATATATATATATATATATATATATATATATATATAAAAGAAAAAAAAAGAAAAAAATAGAAAAATAGAAAAAAAATAGAAAAAAAGAAAAAAAAGAAAAATAGAAAAAAGAAAAATAGAAAAAAATAGAAATAAAAAATAGAAAAATAGAAAAAAATAGAAAAAAAGAAAAAAAAGAAAAATAGAAAAAAGAAAAATAGAAAAAAATAGAAATAAAAAATAGAAAAATAGAAAAAAAAGAAAAATAGAAAAATAGAAAAAAATTGAAATAAAAAAATAGAAAAAATAGAAAAATAGAAAAAAAATAGAAATCAAAAAATAGAAAATAGAAAAAATAGAAAGAAAATAGAAAAAAATAGAAAAATCGAAAAAAATAGAAAGAAAATAGAAAAAAATAGAAAAATAGAAAAAAATAGAAAAATAGAAAAAAATAGAAAAATAGAAAAAAATAGAAAAATAGAAAAAAATAGAAAAATAGAAAAAAATTTGAAAAATAGAAAAAATTAAAAAATAGAAAAAAATAGAAAAATAGAAAAAAATAGAAAAAAATAGAAAAATAGAAAAAAATAGAAATAAAAAAATAGAAAATAGAAAAAATAGAAAGAAAATAGAAAAAAATAGAAAAATCGAAAAAAATAGAAAGAAAATAGAAAAAAATAGAAAGAAAATAGAAAAAAATAGAAAAATAGAAAAAAATAGAAAAATAGAAAAAAATTTGAAAAATAGAAAAAATTAAAAAATAGAAAAAAATAGAAAAATCGAAAAAAATAGAAAGAAAATAGAAAAAAAATTAAAAATAGAAAAAAATAGAAAAATAGAAAAAAATAGAAAAAATAGAAAATAGAAAAAAATAGAAATAAAAAAATAGAAAATAGAAAAAATAGAAAGAAAATAGAAAAAATAGAAAGAAAATAGAAAAAAATAGAATAGAAAAAAATTGAAAAGTAAAAAAAAATAGAAAAAAATTGAAATAAAAAAATAGAAAATAGAAAAAATAGAAAGAAAATAGAAAAAAATAGAAAGAAAATAGAAAAAAATAGAAAAATAGAAAAAAATTTGAAAAATAGAAAAAAAAAAATTAGAAAAAAATTGAAAAATAGAAAAAAAATTGAAATAAAAAAATAGAAAAAAAATAGAAAAATAGAAAAAAAAATTGAAAAAAAAAATAGGCAGAAGTTCCTGTTATGAAGTAAAACGAACCAAACAAACTGAAGGAAACATAATTGATAATCAAATTTTGGCGAGCCATGGCACAACCAAGAAAAAGGAAAAACAACAGTGAGTGCAGAAAATTTCAGTATTTGCTAAAACATTTCATATATATATATATATATATATATATATATATATATATGCGTGTCTGTGTGATATGTAAAATTTGGCCCAGTTTGGACACCCCTGGTTTAGCCCCTTCCGACCCTCTGTCCTCTGCAAGACTGACCAAGACAATACAAGCACATTGAACACATGACAAAGTCCACGAGTAAAAAAGTATATCATTTTTTCATGTTGCAGTATCTATCTTCGACCACTGGATGTCGCTGCAGCTTAACAAAGAGAATATAGACTACAGAGAAAACCCGAACACACAGCTCTTGCAGAGACAAGGTCTGTGCTTATTTTAAATAAGTATACCACCTAATTTCTTCATTACCATAACCACAAATGAGAAAAAAAGTAGTTTCTGTCACTAAACTCAAACAAACCCAGCAACCCGTCAAAACAAGCTGTGCTGCTTCAGATGAGAGAATTAATTGCGGCTGTCAGATTCAGTGTATCGTTGTAAAAAGCCTCTGTTTATGGCGGTTTTCCCTCTCTCTGGCCTGAGGGAAGTCTTGAATTAACAGTGCTCAATGATTCATGCTGTGTGTTTGAGCCTAATGGAGCGTCTACCTTGCTAGCAGCGCACGGATGAGAGAATTAGCAACGCGCTAGCACACAGTGTTCAACACAGGACGTCCTGCTGCCCTCAGTGAGCATTATAATGTTATAACAAAGTCACCCCTCGTACCCCCTTATGAAAATCAACCATGGTTTTGTTGCAGTAACAAGTAAAACCACAGTAACTACGAAATTAACTATAGTTTTACTATGGGATTTGAAGTAAAAACCATATAGCCTACTACAAAATGAAGCATAGGTTTAATATGGCGTTTTGAAGTTAAACCGCAACTACAAAATTTTGCAGTTTTACTGTGGCATTTGAAATAAAACCATAGTAACTATTAAAGTTAAGCATGGTTTTACTTTAAGTAAAACAGTAAAACCATAGTAATTATAAAATAAACCATGGTTTTATCATTGGGAAATTTCACAAAATTGTAAGTTTATTCATCACACACACACACACGCATGCACGCACACACGCACACCCACGCACGCACGCGCGCCTGCTGGTTTAAGAGGGGTTTTGGCCACTTGCAGGCTGATTTCCAGCCATTTCCAGCCTGGTCTTAGCTGGTCAGGCTGGGAGATGACCAGCCAAAACCAGCTATGTCCAGCTTAAACCAGGCTGGTCAAGCTGGTTTTAGCTGGTCATTTTCCAGCCTGACTAGCTAAGACCAGGCTGGAAATGGCTGGACACCAGGCTGGAAACCAGCCCGGAAGTGGCCAAAACCCCTCTAAAACCAGCCTGGTTGACCAGCTAAAACCACCAACCAGCCTAGGCTGGTTTAGGCTGGTTTTTTTCAGTAGGGTGAACACAATACTTTCTGTGTAAAACAAGGTGATGTTGTGCACTTGTGTATTACATGTTCAATCTGCGCACGTTTTTTTGCTATTTCTGCGGAGAATTTTGGTAAGTATCATAACTAAAACCTTAATATGTGAAATAAAAATAATATCTTTTAAACTTTTAATTAATGTTTAAAATGCAAATTTAATAAGATTCACATTACTTGGTAAACAAAGCAAGTCTCTCATATAATATCTCTACTAAAAGACAGAAAATATTACTGTACAAACTGCATTATACATAAATCAGATGAACATTTTCATATTAGTCAATAATATTACTGTAATTAATTTAAGAACTGAATAAATATAGAGTTACACACATTTACACAAGTAAATAAACAGAATTAACGATGGGCTAAAAATCTTGCGACAGAGCTCCTCACCCTATCTATAAAGGTGCGCCCTGCCACTCTGTGAAGGAAACTTCACTTGTATCCGAAATCTTGTCCTTTCGGTCATGACCAAAAGCTCATGACTATAGGTGAGAGTAGGAACGTAGATTGACCGGTAAATCGAGAGCTTTGCCTTTCGGCTCAGCTCTTTCTTTACCACAACGGTCCGATTCATCGACCGAATTACTGGTGCCGCTGCACCAATTCGCCTGTCAATCTCATGTTCCATTCTTCCCTCACTCGTGAACAAAACCCCAAGATACTTGAACTCCTCCACCTGGGGCAAGGATTTTCCTCCAACCTGGAGATGGCAAACCATCCTAGTGCATGCTGAAGTTCCATGTTCGATGAAGCCAACAGAACAACATCGTCTGCAAATAACAAGCGGGAGGGGGTCCGGTTGGGGGAACCACAGAATGTACTGTTTGGGTTTTTACCAAAACCTGGTTCAATTCCAGGTTAACAGCTCCTTTAGCAATATTCTTCCCTTAAAAACTGATGTGTTGAATACTTATTTCCCCCACTGTATTAAATGTCAAATAATTTTCATAATTAGTGTCTTATATAATTCAGCATTGGTGGATGATGCCAAGTGTACTGAATTGACAAAGTTCGCATTATTACTCTCTCTGTCTCTCTGAGCTTTGTTCAGTAGATAGATAAACACACTCAAGCAAACATATGAACCCGTTGACACTCTCACGCTGAGAATAACACTCCACGGACACCCTTACAAATGGGAAGCAAATAGAAAGGCCCGTGATCAAAGAAGCCTGCCGGAATAAAGCTGGAAGAGAGGAGGAATCTGCGGAGAGATGAGGAGGGAGAATAATTGGCTGCTTATTTCCAAGCAGTCTGCTGTATCTCGGTCTTCCTCTCTGCGTGAGTCTGTGGCAGATTCAAGAGCTGAAACAGAGACGGCTCAGTCTAAAGCGTTCCCACAATCCTCTGCACTGAACTCTTGGTGATCAGACTTGTTATTAATTATTAAAATAATTAATGCTTCTGACTTCAACTGTATATATAAGAAAATACAGCAAAGCGGTAGTATTGTTACTAATTCATAGGTTTCTATCAGAATATACTGTAGCATGTGGAGGATGAAGGGTGAAAGATGGGCCATAAGTAGGTTTGGGTGACCTCCAAGTGGGAGGGACTTACACAACAATTAGGTTTGGGTGACCTACGAGTGGGAGGGACTTACACAACAATTAGGTTTGGGTGACCTACAAGTAGGAGGGACTTACACAACAATTAGGTTTGGGTGACCTCCAAGTGGGAGGGACTTACACAACAATTAGGTTTGGGTGACCTACAAGTGGGAGGGACTTACACAACAATTAGGTTTGGGTGACCTACAAGTAGAAGGGACTTACACAACAATTAGGTTTGGGTGACCTACAAGTAGGAGGGACTTACACAACAATTAGGTTTGGGTGACCTACAAGTAGGAGGGACTTACACAACAATTAGGTTTGGGTGACCTACAAGTGGGAGGGACTTACACAACAATTAGGTTTGGGTGATCTACAAGTGGGAGGGACTTACACAACAATTAGGTTTGGGTGACCTACAAGTAGGAGGGACTTACACAACAATTAGGTTTGGGTGACCTCCAAGTGGGAGGGACTTACACAACAATTAGGTTTGGGTGACCTACAAGTGGGAGGGACTTACACAACAATTAGGTTTGGGTGACCTCCAAGTGGGAGGGACTTACACAACAATTAGGTTTGGGTGACCTACAAGTAGGAGGGACTTACACAACAATTAGGTTTGGGTGACCTACAAGTGGGAGGGACTTACACAACAATTAGGTTTGGGTGACCTACAAGTAGGAGGGACTTACACAACAATTAGGTTTGGGTGACCTACAAGTGGGAGGGACTTACACAACAACAATTAGGTTTGGGTGACCTACAAGTAGGAGGGACTTACACAACAATTAGGTTTGGGTGACCTACAAGTAGAAGGAACTTACACAACAATTAGGTTTGGGTGACCTACAAGTGGGAGGGACTTACACAACAACAATTAGGTTTGGGTGACCTACAAGTAGGAGGGACTTACACAACAATTAGGTTTGGGTGACCTACAAGTAGAAGGGACTTACACAACAATTAGGTTTGGGTGACCTACAAGTGGGAGGGACTTACACAACAATTAGGTTTGGGTGACCTACAAGTGGGAGGGACTTACACAATCAGTAGTTTGGGTTTAGGGTTGCTGTAAAACACAACAGGATACTGTGAGGTTGGGTTCAGTGTTGTGGTAGGTGTATACGTTAATTAAAACACAATAGGTTATGTACAAGACATTAAATAAATCAATGAAAACTCCGGAAGGTTTGTACAGCCCACTTGGAGCACAAGCACCACCCACCTGGAACTGGCCAGTTCTTTTGGAGCTAGCTTCAACCTCCATTTATTCCCTTTTCGAGCACTGGGCCAATGAGAATATCTTGGAGGTGGGGCAATTGTTGTCTGTTTACAGACGCTCAGTGGCTGTGTCTGGAGACCCTCATGGTCTACAATTATTTTTTTTGAATAAGCAGTGTGAATGAGCCCTAAGGCAAGAGCACACCAGGGCACACTCAAATCCAAATTCTGTTTTGCTTGCCATCTCGAGAGTTTCCTTCTTCTGAAGAAATTTAGAAGGCAGCTTCATTGCAGACAGCTAGATGTGACCTTCATTGCCTTTGATAAAAACAAACAAACATGACATCTAGAAGTGCCCCTTAGGTGTCATTTTTTGTATAAATGTTTTTATTAATATTTTACCATTTTGATGCAATTTCTTCTGAGAATTTATAACTGTAGTAAGCAAATATTCCCTTAGTTATTAACAAAGCTCTCTCTGCTTTGTTATACATGATTAAATGTGACTCAGAAGTCTGTCTGAAATCAGTTTTATGAGGTGCCTTCCATAAATGCTGCATGAGCTTTCAGACACAGACAATGAAACTTCTTCTCCTCTCTTCACCAATTCCCCAGAGATTGGTGTAACTTTTTAGAAACTTTAAAAGTTGTCTGTCGCACCCCCGGTCAGTTCAGTTGTCTTCTTGGGTCACATATCTACGCTCTCCCCCATGGGAACAGCCGGATTCTGGTCTTTCTATCCTGACAATCACAGCTCAGCACTTCACCAACCATACCCTCAAACGATCTCAGTGAAACATGCTCACATCCGACACATCATCATCAAGAATCTCTGATGCTTACATATATTAGGACTCTTGCTTAAATGACAGAGATAAGAAGAGACCCATCTATTTGACGATGTTGGTTTTGTTACTGATGTAGAAGTATTGCCAATCTGCACTCTTCTCTCTCTCTCTCTTTGCATCATGTACTTTAATATACACACCAAGAAATATAGGTACATAATCTGTCATTAGGGGCGACGCAGTGGCCAGTAGGTAGTGCTGTCGCCTCACAGCAAGAAGGTCGCTGGTTCGAGCCTCGGATGGGTCAGTTGGCGTTTCTGTGTGGAGTTTGCATGTTCTCCCTGCGTTCGCGTGGGTTTCCTCTGGGTGCTCCGGTTTCCCCCACAGTCCAAAGACATGCGGTACAGGTGAATTGGGTAGGCTAAATTGTCCATAGTGTAGGTATGTGTATGAATGAGAGTTTATGGGTGTTTAGGAAGGACATCCGCTGCATAAAACATATGATGGATAAGTTGCCGGTTAATTCCGCTCTAGCGACCCCAGATTAATAAAGGGACTAAGCCGAAAAGAAAATGAATGAATGAATGAATGAATCTGTCATTAGGGCGGTACCTTTTCAAAAGCCCTTGTCCCTTTACGGTATGGTACTCATTTGTACTTTTTGGGTATTAATAGTGTTGGGGGAAGTTACTTTTGAAAGTAATGCATTACAATATTGAGTTACTCTCCAAAAAAGTAACTAGTTGTGCTACTTAGTTACTTTTTATAAGAAGTAATGCATTACACTACCTTTGAGTTACATTTGCATTACTTTTTCTTACCTGACTGAGGCTTGATCTCTTTCAAAACTTGCAGGTTTTTTTTAAGTGCCTTCATTATGATTCTTTTCTACGTTCTGTATAACTGTTATACTGTTAACAGTGAAAAAATCAGGCTGGTTCTAGAGAGAGGTTTACCTTTTCCAGGCCAATCTTAGCTGTTCAGGCTAGCCGGAACAACCAGCGTGGAATTTGGCCTAAATTTGACCAGTTATACCAGGGATGGGCAAACTCGATCCTGGAGGGCCGGTGTCCTGCATAGTTTTGCTCCAACCCTAATCAAACACACCTGCTTGTAGCTTTCTAGTGATCTTGAAGACACTAATTAGGGTGTTCAGGTGTGTTTGATTAGTGTTGGAGCAAAACTCTGCAGGGACACCAGCCCTCAAGGATCGAATTTGCCCATGCCTGAGTCAAACCAACCGACCAACTTAGGCTGGTTTAAGCTGGAGATTTACTTCTCAATTTCCCCTCATTACCATCTAGAAGAGACAGCTGAGATAGTAATGAGATGCTCTTCATGCTTCTCTCACTCTTCTTTCTCTCCAGCTCATGTTCTATCAATCATGCATGTCAACTGGTCCTTACCTGTTCCCAACAGGCAGCTTTCCACCATTCCTGCCAATTGAGTCTTTTCCAATTAATAGTTTTACCATTGACAATGCATTAGACTGGAATGAGGCTGTCCCCGAAAATATATGGGTTGCCATGACAACAAGCCTTGTTATCTTCTGATTAAATTTCCGTAATATGTCATAAATTGAGCGGAGTGGCAGCCTTACGAGCACAACGGCAGGCGTTTTCATTGTGGCACAGCCATCCAAGGCTACTCTTGTGTTATGATCAGACAGCAGAATGAATGGATGCATTCAGACAGCTCCGAGACTGTCTGCAAACTTTCACAATGGGAATTTCATTTAAAGTTTTCAGCATTATGCAACCGTCACTGAAAATTTCACAGTCGGTGCCGTTTTATCTGTGTTCAGTCTCTAGCGTGGCGCAAGCCAAACTGACGACCCGAGACACAGCGTGAAACATAATTAAGATGTATAAATACGGACAGATAGAAAAAAAAAAGAAGCATTTCTGGCTGCTGAAATGGATGCTGCATACACTCATCTGCAAAAACAAGCACATTTTTACATGGCACTTCATTGGAGTTAATTGTGAAATGCTTGACAACAACTGAGCTAAAATTGCATTATTCAAGCCTGATTTAGCAAATTAAAAAAAAATTGGTCAAACCAAAGTTTGCTTGGCTTGGAGTTCATTTTAGGAGGCTTGAAACAGCTTACTAAGTTTGCTTAGGGTTCCCCCAGGTTTCTCAATATATATATATATATTGGATATAGATATATTGGATGTTGTAAAGTAGGCCTTTCATTCAGAAAGTTCTAGAAAAGGGTTTGGGGAGAGTTATTCCAACCTAACAGACTCCTCCTCCTCACTATTTCTGTTTGTTGTCAAAACTGACAGTTGGAGGGGCGTGGTTAAGTATGTTAGCCACGCCCAATACCTCAGCCAGACATAGGCTCTTTCTCAATTCCAAGAATGCAGAGAATGGACATGCGTTCTCGTGAAGAGCTTGCCAGGTTACCTCGGAAGATCGAACTCCGGAGACCATGAGAACACAGAAACACTGTGTCCTGTGAGAAATGAGATGCTGCTTTCTTCCTGATGGTCACATGACCTTTATGTATTTTTTACAAAAATGTATTTAAACATTACAGCATTCATACAAAGATTTTTTTTTTTTTTTCCGGTTTTCAATACATATAACATGCAGAAAATCCTTACAAATATTCTTTGCGCACTACAAATAAAACCGATTTTAATATGAATTTCAGCAAATAAACACCATTAATGTGTGTATGCCTTTATTAAGATTTTCTTGGTAACGTTTACTTTCTTCATCTGAGGTAAATAAGTTACATCTGAACTTTAATAATAAATCTATATAAAATGCTGCGCTTCCCACCTTCTTTATTTAGCCGCAATATCTTCTGGGACTTCTCGAACGAGTTTTGCGCTCAAGTCTGCATCCACGCATACTCGATATCAAGAACACATACGGGAACCTTCACGCGTCCTCTGTTCTTGCGGTCTTGAGTTTTGGAACTGAAATTTAATGGTTGATGATGACCAATCTCGGTCCTGGAGGGCCGGTGTCCCTCCAGGGTTTAGCTCCAACTTGCCTCAAAACACCTGCCTGGGTGTTTCAAGTATAGCTAGTAAGGCCTTGATTAGTTTGTTCAAGTGTGTTTGATTAGAGTTGGAGCTAAAATCTGCAGGACACCGGCCCTCCAGGAACAAGTTTGGTGACCCCTGTTCTACAATATCAGATCTGCTGTCCAGCAACGCAACAATAACCACCCTATTCAGCGCTAAATTCAGTTCTTTTTCGAAGGTCATTGTTCCTTTAATGAATTATCAAGCACATTCCTTCGTCGTCATCCATGTTTTTTATCCTGCTGCTCGTGTGTAAGCTTTCCTTCACTGCATAGATAAATTTACAGATCAAAGAATTTTTGCTGCGAGTATATATCAGGGCTTCAAGTGTTTACGTCACCCTTTAAAAAAGACTTCTTGGTTTATTCCAGTTGGAATCTAACTTTTAAAGTGCACGTAAACACACTTAATGAAAAACAGACAAGATCTGATTATGAAAGGCAAACATAAGGGTGTATAGAAACAAAACAAAGCAATTAGCAGCAGAAAGCTAAGGCGTAGGTTGGGTGTGAAAGTTGTTAGGGACATGTTTCGAGGACATTATCCTTTTTAAAACAAATCAGCGTTTAAAGCAATGAGTCACAAGACCTTGGTCGTATGTTTGGTGCTAAGAAAATGCCATTGCTTGGATGCGAGACTTCCACTCTCCCTGAAAACTTTCTCTTCCAGTCAAAATCACGAGAAGTGGAGTGTATCCGAATCTGTCGGTGATGCTGATGTTTTTGACAAGCAGATGCTATTTTAATTTATCCTAAGTTCAGTTCAGCAAGGTTCAGACTCTGGCAGGGATGGGAAGTCATGCTCCGCTGAACCACATCAGCTCATGCTCAAATGTGGGCCGGGCCACTTTCAGACTAAAATCCCTGAATCACCCTCGACTGATGAGAATTTCCCAGAAGCAGATTTAGACGGGATTCCTTCTACACCCTCAAAATATGTGTATCCATTAAAAAAATACAAAATGGGAAGAGGAAAAACTGTCAGGGCGTTCAGTATTTTTGAAGGCTGATAGGAATCCTAACCTTTAAAATGGCAATGCACAATGCAAACACATTACAGGAAATACAGTTAAAGGGTTCTTTAAACCATTGGCTACAAAAGAGATGGAGATGCTTGTCTATGCCTTTATATCTTTATGGTTGGACTATTGTAATGTTCTGTTCACTTGTCTGAACAAATCTTTTATGGAGCGGTTACAAGTTGTGCAGAATGCTGGTGCGAGGCTTTTAACCAACTCCAGTAGGAGGTCGCATATTACTTCTGTGCGTAAGGCTCTTCATTGGCTTCCTATTAGTTTTAGAGT